>NC_053492.1:463695930-463944992 GCF_905171775.1 Rana temporaria | reverse complement strand
AAGCTGATTGGTTACCATGCACAGCTGCACCAGATTCTGAGCGCTCCAGTTTTAGTAAACCTACCCTACGCAGTGGAACTTTGGTTTACAAATAACGCAGTTAACAAGCTTTTTGAATAACGAGCAACTTTTCTTTTTTAATTCTGACTCGGTTCGCGAGTGTGACAGAAGCAGAATTCAAGCTAATGGGGTGTGCAGTACTGCATTTGGCCAGAAGTGCGGGGGCGCCGGTGACACTCGGAGAGGTTCCAAGCCGTTCCGAGCCGTTTGGAAATACTTGGAATCACTCAGAAACACTCAGTTTCAGAGTGTTTCCGAACCTTTCCGAGGGTTCCTGAGATCAGCCAAGCTGTCCCTGAGTATTTCTGAGGCCTTTCCAGCGCCCCTCACCTCTGGCCACATGCGGTATTGCATGCCATAGAAGTCAATGCGTAACAAAATATCTTCGTTTCCATTGACTTCTATGGGAAAACTCGCTTTGATATGCGAGTGCTTTGGATTACAAGCATTTTCCTGGAACGGATTATGCTCGTAATCCGAGGTTCCACTGTAGTCAATCATCGTCCTTGCGTTGTCTTGATAAAGCGGAGTTCCACCCAAAAGGGGAACCTCCGCTTATCTGCTCCTCCCCCCTGCTTCGGTGCCACATTTGGCACCTTTCAGGGGTGGAGGGGCAACGGTGACCTGTTTTTGACAGTGGTGCCGTCTCTCGGAAGTACGGCCCCCCTCCTTCCTCCGGCGCCGGGCCAGTTAGAAAGCAGTATGGAACAGGCTGCGAAGCCGGAAGGCTTCACTGCCGGTTTCCCTTAGTGGAGATGGCGGTGGCAGCACCGAACAGCCGATCCTAAAATCAGCTGGGGTGCCGACATTGCGGGCTCCCTAGACAGGTAAGTGTCCATATGTTAAAAGTCAGCAGCTACACTGCCACTGACACCAACAATGGGGCATTATTCCTCCCACTGACACCAACAATGGGGCATTATTCCTTCCACTGACACCAACAATGGGGCATTATTCCTTCCACTGACACCAACAATGGGGCATTATTCCTTCCACTGACACCAACAATGGGGCATTATTCCTTCCACTGACACCAACAATGGGGCATTATTCCTTCCACTGACACCAACAATGGGGCATTATTCCTTCCACTGACACCAACAATGGGGCATTATTCCTTCCACTGACATCAACGATGGGGTACTATTGCATTACTGACAATAAATACACTCAGTGGCGGTGCGTCCATAGAGGGCGCATGAGCGCCGCCCCCTCTCGCTCCTTCACTGCCACTGAAAAACAATACATAGATTCATGCATTGCATGAATCTATGTATTGGCGCCGGCGCCGCTGCCGCCCACTATTCAGATGGCCGGCCCCCTGGTGAGCGATGGCCATCTGAATAACGGCAGCTGGTTGGCTTTGGAAGTGTCTATCAGAGCCATAGGCTTTCCGATTACAGCTTGGTGGCTGTAATTGGCTTTCAAATAGTTAACCAGGGGACGCATGGGGGGTGTGCGTTCCCTGGTTAACACCGATAGGCGTCTCAGCCAATCAGGTTCACCGGTTCTGGTTACCGGTAACCTGATTGGCCGAAGCGACATCGAGGGTGGGACTACTTCGAGGGATCGTGAAGGAGGATTCGAGGATGGCTGACCGAGAAAGGTAAGTGTCAGGCGGGGGGAAGCAATCTGATGGCATTTTAGGGGGAAACTGGCGGCAATTGATGGGCACAGTGGCGACAATGGCAAAGCACAGTGGCTGCGTTTGGCATGGCACAGTGGCGACAATTGATTGGCACAGTGGTGACAATTGATGGGCGCAGTGGCAACAATTTTATGGCACAATGGCGACAATTTTATGGCACAGTGGCTGCGTTTTATGGGCACAGTGGCAGCAATTGATGTGTTTTTTTGTTCGTTTGTTTGCGCCTCCCCATAAGTTTTGAGCACCAGCCGCCACTGACTACAATATATTACCAAAAGTATTGGGACGCCTGCCTTTACACACACATGAACTTTAACCGGTTAGCTAAATGCCCAGGCCAGGTTTTGCGATTCGGCACTGCGTTGCTTTAACAGACAATTGCGCGGTCGTGCGACGTGGCTCCCAAACAAAATTGGCGTAATTTTTTTCGCACAAATAGAGCTTTGTTTTGGTGGTATTTGATCACCTCTGCGGTTATTATTTTTTCCGCTATAAACAAAAATAGAGCGACAATTTTGAAAAAAATTCTATATTTTTTACTTTTTGCTATAATAAATATCCCCCAAAAACATATATAAAACATTTTTTTTCCTCAGTTTAGGCCGATACGTATTCTTCTACATATTTTTGGTAAAAAAAATCGCAATAAGCGTTTATCGATTGGTTTGCGCAAAATTTATAGCGTTTACAAAATAGGGGATATTTTTATAAAAAAAATTTTTTACTACTAATGGCGGCGATCAGCGATTTTTTTCGTGACTGCGACATTATGGCGGACACTTCAGACAATTTTGACACATTTTTGGGACCATTGGCATTTTCACAGCAAAATATGCATTTAAATTGCGTTGTTTATTGTGAAAATGACAGTTGCAGTTTGGGAGTTAACCACAGGGGGCGGCGTTGTAGGAATTAGGCTTCACCTTGTGTGTGTTTACAACAGTAGGGGGGTGTGGCTGTAGGTCTGACGTCATCAATCGAGTCTCCCTATAAAAGCAATGACTCGATCGATGCGCCGACATAGTGAAGAACGGGGAAGCTGTGTTTACACATGGCTCTCCCCGTTCTTCAGCCCCGATCGGACCCCCGGAAAGGCGGGGACGTACATGTACGCCCATATGCCTGTACGTGCCATTCTGTGGACGTACATGTACATGCGGCGGTCGGCAACCGGTTAATGGCATCCCAGTCTTAGTCCGTGGGGTTCAATATTGAGTTGGCCCACCCTTTGCAGCTATAACAGCTTCAACTCTTCTGGGAAGGCCGTCCACAAGGTTTAGGAGTGTGTCTATGGGAATGTTTGACCATTCTTCCAGAGGAATGTTGTTGTCCCTCTCCAATGGACCCTCCGGGACCCGTGGTAGGGTCAGCCCTGTTCCTATCCCTCAAACGGGTTCCTTTGAATCCTTGTGAAGCAACAAAAGCTACACAGGCTGCATGATAACTCACATCTTATACCAAGTGTTTCTTTCTTTGGTGCTTCTTTTCATACAGAACATTTGGAAGTCTGTCTTCAGATCCAGAAGCCACAAGTTCATACTGACAGTCTCTGCTGCTGACTGTTGTTTAATATAGGAGCAAGTTAACCACATTGGTGATTTCCATGAAACCTGCTTGCCCTGTTTTACAGTGAAGAAAAATAGGAACTGTTCCAATTACCCAACACCGGAGTAAAGCTAAACCACCTGTGATGTCATAAGGGAATCCTTGAATGTAATTTTTGACAAGTCGCATTATGCATCTGGCAGAGTGTCAGGTAACATGCCTGTGCTTTACTCAGATTGTGATGGGGCATAAACAATGCAATACACCTTCTTCTGCTGCCAAAGAAACATAGCAACGGATTTATTACTGCCAATTCCTGATTGGTGTTTAAAAAAAATGAGGATCTTTGCTGTCGCGAGAAACAGAGCTGGATACATAGTTCTATGCATATTTATAGCATATTTATGCCTTTTTATATGCATTTAATTATTTTAAATACTATTTATCTCATTTTACTACAATATTTATTTTATTTTATATTTTATTTTATTTATTGTTTTATATTATTTATCTATTATTTCATACTATTGTTTATATACACTATGGCCCAGATTCAGAAAGGACTTACGACGGCGTATCTCCAGATACGCCATCGTAAGCCCAAATGTGCGCCGTCGTATCTATGCGCTTATTCAGGAACTGAGATAAGCCTGAATTTTGCAAGATACGACCGACGTAAGTCTCCTTACGCCGTCGTATCTTGGGTGCATATTTACGCTGGCCGCAAGGGGCGCTTCCGTAGATTTACGCGTCGAATATGCAAATGACCTAGATATGCGGATTCACGAACGTACTTGCGCCCATCGGATTTAGCTACGCCGTTTACGTAAGGCTTACGTCTAGTGTAAGTTTACCCCTCATAAAGCAGGGGTAAGTCATGTAAAGGTACGGACGTCGGAAACGTTGGAACAGCGTCGTATTTTATGTCGTACGTGAATGGGGCTGGGCGTAGGTTACGTT
Source organism: Rana temporaria (assembly GCF_905171775.1). NCBI lineage: Eukaryota > Metazoa > Chordata > Amphibia > Anura > Ranidae > Rana > Rana temporaria. The sequence goes on along the minus strand of NC_053492.1, from coordinate 463,940,779 downwards.
CACGTCGAAAGCATTGAGCCGACGTATCTTAGGGAGTATTTGCGACGTGACTCTGAGCATGCGCCGTTCGATCGGCCATGCATTTACATGGGGTCACGCTTCATTATAATACAACACGCCCACTGCCTTGCTACTTTGAATTACGCGGGCTTACGCCGGCCCATTTACGTTACGCCGGCGTACATATGGGAGCAAGTGCTTTGTGAATACAGTACTTGCCTCTCTACGTTACGTTGGCATAGCGCATATGAGATGCGCTACGCCTGCTCAGACATACGCCGATGTATGTGAATCCCGGCCTATATTGTCAAAAGTATTGGCACACCTGCTATTACACGCACATGACCTTTAGCCTGTAGTGTTCAATATTAACAAAATGATTTGGACCAATGCACAAAGCAAAGGGTGGGCCAACTCAATATTGAACCCTACAGACTAAGACTGGGATGCCATTAAAGTTCATGTGCGTGTAAAGGCATGTGTCCTAATACTTTTGGTAATATAGGATATTTCTCCCCCTTATACCAAAAACTGACCGACTTCCCTTGGGCATTATTTACTCCCACTGGGCATGGTCTGGCCCCCCTAAAGTCTGAGGGACAGTAAATTGGGCAAACACAAATCTTAGAAGCATAGACACACTCCTAAACCTTGTGGACGGCCTTCCCAGAAGAGTTGAAGCTGTTATAGCTGCAAAGGGCGGGGCCAACTCAATATTGAACCCTACGGACCAAGACTGGTATGCCATTAAAGGTCATGTGCGTGTAAAGGCAGGTGTTCCAATACTTTTGATAATATAGTGTAGATGTTAATGGGGGCCCCTAAAAATCCTTACCAGACCCTTATGCTTGATGAAGGTGTAACTGATACGCCCACTGGAACACACACCTGAGTGCTAGCCCCGTCTCGCCTCCGTGGTTAATTGTCAAAAAAAGAAATGACTGCACCTCACGTGGGCTCCAAGTTTTATTGGAATATGAAAATATCCAAAATGACACCAGCAGTGGTCAAGGTAGATACGTTTCACACAACAGAACTGTGCTTAATCATTATGTAATCAAGGTAATGATTAAGCACATTTCTGTTGTGTGAAACGCGTCTACCTTGACCAGTGCTGGTGTCCTCTGGTGTCATTTTGAATATTTTCATATTCCAATAAACTTTACTTGGAGCCCACGTGAGGTGCAGACATTTCTTATTTTGACAATTTACCATGGAGGCGAACCGGGGCTAGCACGGGCTAGGTGTGTGTTCCAGTGGGCGTATCAGTTACACCTGGAGCGGTGAGTTCTTTTCATTTGGGTTGAATATTGAGTTGGCCCACCTTTTGCAGCTATAACAGATTCAACTCCTCTGGGAAGGCCGTCCACAAGGTTTAGGAGTGTGTCTATGCTTCTATGCTTTGTGTGGGCCAGTTTACTGTCCCTCAGACTTTAGGGGGGCCAGACTATGCCCAGTGGGAGTATAAGATGCCCAAGGGAAGTTGGTTGATCTTTGAAATAAGGGGGAGAAATCCACTATATTACCAAAAGTATTGGGACGCCTGCCTTTACACGCATATGTACTTTAATGGCATCCCAGTCTTGGTCCATAGGGTTCAATATTGAGTTGGCCCACCCTTTGCTTTGTGCATTGGTCCAAATCATTTGGTGGAGGGGGGATTATTGTGTGGGGTTGTTTTTCAGGGGTTGGGCTTGGCGTTATGGCGTCAGCATACAGAGACATTTTTGACAATTTCATGCTCCCAACTTTGTGGGAACAGTTTGGGGACGGCCCCTTTTCTGTTCCAACATGACTGCACACCAGAGCACAAAGCAAGGTCCATAAAGACATGGATGAGCGAGTTTGGGGTGTAGGAACTTGACTGGTCTGCCTGACCTCAACCCGATCAGTGCCTGACCTCACAAATGCGCTTTGGAAGAATGGTCAAACATTCCCATAGACACACTCCTAAACCTTGTGGACAACCTTCCCAGAAGAGTTGAAGCTGTTATACAGCAAAGGGCGGGGGCCAACTCAATATTTAACCCTACGGACTTAGGCCCCATACACACGAGAGGATTTATCCACGGATACGGTCCAGCGGACCGTATCCGCGGATAAATCCTCTCGAGGATTTGAGCGGATTTCCATGCGATGGAGTGTACTCACCATCGAATCGAAATCCGCGCCGAAATCCTCTGCCGATGACGTTGGCTTGGGCAGGAAGGTGCGTAAGTGCCCGGTATGGAAGTGGTTAACCACTTCGTTACTGAGCCTGTTTTTCAGATTCAGTGTTTACGAGACTAAAACAGTTTTTTTTGCTAGAATATTACTTAAAACCCCCAAACATTATATATATATTTTTTTCTAACACCCTAGAGAATAAAATGGCAGTCATTGCAATACTTTTTGTCACACCGTATTTGCGCAGCGGTCTTACAAGCGCACTTTTTTTGGAAAAAATTCACTTTTTTAAATAAAAAAATAAGACAACAATAAATTTGGCCCAATTTTTTTATATATTGTGAAAGATAATGTTACGCCGAGTAAAATGATACCCAACATGTCACGCTTAAAAATTGCGCCCGCTCGTGGCATGGCGTCAAACTTTTACCCTTAAAAATCTTGATAGGCGACGTTTAAAAAATTCTACAGGTTGCATTTTTTGAGTTACAGAGTAGGCCTAGGGCTAAAATTATTGCTCTCACTCTAACGATCGCGGCGATACCTCACTTGTGTGGTTTGAATACCGTTTTCATATGTCGGCGCTACTCGCGTATACGTTCGCTTCTACGCGCGAGCTCGTCGGGACGGGGCGCTTTAAAAAATTTTTTTTTTGCTTTTCACATTTATTTTTAGTTATTTTACAATTTTTAACACTGAAATAAAAAAAAATAAAAAAATTATCACTTTTATTCCTATTACAAGGAATGTAAACATCCCTTGTAATAGAAAAAAGCATGACAGGTCCTCTTAAATATGAGATCTGGGGTCAAAAAGACCTCAGATCTCATATTTGGGCTTAAATGCAAAAAAATAAATAAAACATTTTGGAAATGTCATTTTTTCAAATGACAAAAAAAAAAAAGGTCTCTTTAAGAGGCTGGGCGGGACTGACGTTTTGACGTCACTTCCGCCCAGCAGAGCTATGGGGGACGGGCGAAGGAGATTTTTCCTTCAGTCTCGTCCCCGCTCAGCTGCCGGATGGTCGCGATCCCCTCCGCCGCTACCGACGGCTCCGGTAAGCGGCGGAGGGCGCGGGACAGCGGCGGGAGGGGGGGGGGGCCCTCTCCTGCCACCGATAACGGCGATCTCGCGGAGACCGCCGTTATCGTGTACAGGACCGTCGGCACTAAAGATGGATACCTCAGTTGTGGCAGCAGCTGCTGCCGTTACTGAGATATCCATCTTTAAAAACAGGACGTCTTTTGACTATGGGCTGGAAACCAAGTGGTTAAATAACCTATGGGGCCCACACACGATCGGTTTTGACCCATGAAAACGGTCCATCAGACCATTCTCATCGGTTTAACCGATCATGTGAGCGTAGACTGCGAGCCAGTCAGTGCCTGACCTCACAAATGCTCTTCTGGAAGAATGGTCAAACGTTCCCATAGACACACTCCTAAACCTTGTGGACAGCCTTCCCAGAAGAGGTGATGCTGTTATAGCTGCAAAGGGCGGGCCAACTCAATATTGAACCCTACGGACTAACACAGGGATGCCATTAAAGTTCATGTGCGTGTAAAGGCCGGCGTCCCAATACTTTTAGTAATATAGTGTAGGTACATTAATGCAATGAGTTTTTTTGCAACTGGAGATCTCCTTAATGTAGTTAGCTGTGGCTGGGTTCCAATATGGCTTTTTTAGCAAGAGAGAGTAATTAGTATGGCATGGAAGGCAAATGTTTGCTGTTTTATGTTGATATATGTGTTGACGACTGATCCAATCAATGGTTGTCATATAACGTTAATTAATTGCTAATTTTTTCTGTTCCCCCGAAAAACCCAGGAAAGAAAACATGTTAATACTTTATTCTGAAGTTTGTTGAAAGAGATGGAAAAAATAGCATGTCAACATATTTTCCATGGTAACTGTTTCCAATTTTAGTTAATGTTTTGGCTTGCCCAGAGCGGTCTGCCACCTGTTTGGGGCAGGTTGTTTTCTCGATGATGAAAAAGACATTTTTATATGTCTAGCACAAGTTGTTATCATGGGACGGACATGAGAGAGACACACAACTTTAAAACCAAAGTGCTGACTTATAAAGTGTGAATGTTGTCGTCAAAGTTCAGTACTTCCCATTGCATTAACTTTTAAAGCAAGCCTATGTTTTAATTATATACGGTAAGTATTAACCACTTCCATACCAGGCACTTACGCACCTTCCCGCCCAAGCCAATTTTCAGCTTTCAGCACTGTCGCACTTTGAATGGCAATTGCGCAGTCATGCTACACTGTACCCAAACAAAATTGGCGTCCTTTTTTCCCCACAAATAGAGCTTTCTTTTGGTGGTATTTGATCACCTCTGCGATTTTTTTTTTTTGCGCAACAACTAAAAAAAGACTGAAAATTTTGAAAAAAAATTAAGTTTTTATTTTTTTCTGTAATTTTTTTTGTAAATAAGTAAGTTTTCTCTTTCAATTACGGGCACTGATATGGCGGCACTGATGGGCACCGATGAGATGGCACTGATGGACATCGATGAGGTAGTACTGACGGGCACAGATGAGGTGGCACTGATTAGCGGCGCTGTTATGCGGCACTGATGGGCACACATAGGCGGCACTGATGGGCACACATAGGCGGCACTGATAGGCACACATAGGCGGCACTGATGGGCACACATAGGCGGCACTGATGGGTACTCATGGGCGGCACTGGGCACTCATAGGCGGCACAGATGGGCACTCATGGGCAGCACTTATGGGTGGCACTGATGGATACTTATGGGTGGCACAGATGGGCACTGATAGGTGGGCACTGGGCATGGATGGGCACTGTGGGGTGGCACTGATGGACACTGTGGGGTGGCACTGATTGGACACTGTGGGCGGCACTGATTTACCCATGTTGCCAGTCAGTGCCCATTTGTGGGCACTGATTGGCATCTTTTTTATTTTTTAATGCTTTTTTTTCTCCAGACTTTTTTTTTTCCCCCTTTTTTTTTTTCCCTTCCCTGGTGGTCCAGGGTGGGCTTCCCTGGTGGTCCATGTGGCGATCCGAGGGGGGGCTGCGCTGATAAACAATCAGCGCGAACCCCCTCTGTCAGGAGAGCCGCCGATCGGCTCTCCTCTACTTGCGTCTGTCAGACGCGAGTGAGGAAGAGTCATCAACGGCTCTTCCTGTTTACATCGTGATCAGCCGTGATTGGACACGGCTGATCACGTGGTAAAGAGCCTCCATGAGAGAATCTTTACCTTGATCGGTGTTGCGGGGTGTCAGACTGACACCCTGCAACAACGATCGCAGCGATGCGCGCCCCCGGGGGCGCGCAGCGTCTCAGAATCCTGAGGACGTCATATGACGTCCAGTCAGGATTCTACAACCACTTTGCCGACATCAATATGTCATTGGCGGGCAGCAAGTGGTTAAACATACAGATAGATAGCTTGCATTGCAGAAACACATTTCAAGAAATCTAAAGTGGATGTAAACCCACATTTTTTTATTTATTTTTTTGCTGTCACAATGTACAGTATAAGATTTCCTATCATCTGTGCCCAGTCTTGCCACACAGAGTTAATCCAGCTCTGAGCAGTCCTCTTTTATTGTTCAGTGAAATAAAACAGACTTACGGATGTAGCGGGGTCCTCCTGTCAGAATCTAATGACAGGCCATCCCCACTGGAACTGTATTCACGCTTGTAAATATGTAAGATACCTTTTAAGAAAGCTATGCATTGTGGGACTTCAAGTAGCAGGAGATATGGACTCCATTCACTCTTAGGAGAAACAGACTATACTTCCCACAATGCCCTGTGTTATTGGAACATGTGACACCTCCGCACACACTTATGGGGGAGGTTATTTAAGGAAAGGGAGCGGCTGATCTCTGTCTCTTGGGATCTGCATCTTCTCCTGGGCAGAGCTGCTAGGAGCACAGCCGTGCTGCTAGGCCAGAAGCCTGGGCCTAAATTCACAGAGAAACCAGCCATCCGGAAGGAATCAAGACTCCAGCATCCAGCCTGTGTTCCCAGAGATCGGAGAGGCAACCCAGCTGGCAACTGAAACAGTGGAGAACCCTCATCCAGGATCCTTGTGCTGTGGAGCAGTGATTTATCAACACACCTTCTGAGGAGAACTCAGGCGGATCGGCCTGTCGGGTAAGAGAGCACATGCTCAACTTCAGACTCTCTGTTTAGTACAGACACCTAGTGCCATCTCACAGGCCACAGACACGTGCTCGGCCCATAGCCGGAACTTAGAGGCCCAGTTAACTGTTCCAGTGTTACACAGAAGTGGTTGACGCTGGCGATCGGTCAATCCACCAACTTTCAGCTATCCCAGACATTTTGTTGCGTAGTCCTTTTCACTGATTGTCACCCGTGGATTACAATTTTAATAGGCACCACCCGGCCGCAACACGGATATTGACTGATCTGTAGAACTGCCTGTTAGGGGGCGCTCGCGAGCATAGACTGCCTGTTTAGTTTAGATGAATGGTACCATTCCTAGGTTTAACCACTTACCCCCCCGGACCATATTGCTGCCCAAAGACCAGAGTACTTTTTGCGATTCGGGACTGCGTCGCTTTAACAGACAATTGCGCGGTCGTGCGACGTGGCTCCCAAACAAAATTGGCGTCCTTTTTTTCCCACAAATAGAGCTTACTTTTGGTGGTATTTGATCACCTCTGCGGTTTTTCGTTTTTGCGCTATAAACAAAAATAGAGAGCCAATTTTGAAAAAAATGAATATTTTTTACATTTTGCTATAATAAATATCCCCCAAAAATATATAAAAAAACTTTTTTTTTCCTCAGTTTAGGCCGATACGTTTTCTTCTACATATTTTTCGTAAAAAAAAATCGCAATAAGCGTTTATTGATTGGTTTGCGCAAAAGTTATAGCGTTTACAAAATAGGGGGTATTTTTATGTCATTTTTATTATATTTTTTTTACTAGTAATGGCGGCGATCAGCGATTTTTTTTTTCGGTATTGCGACATTATGGCGGACACTTCGGACACTTTTGACACATTTTTGGGACCATTGGCATTTTTATAGCGATCAGTGCTATAAAAATGCATTGGATTACTATAAAAATGCCACTGGCAGTGAAGGGGTTAACACTAGGGGGCGGGGAAGGGGTTAAGTATGCCTGGGTGTGTTCTTACTGTGGGGGGGGGGGGTGGCCTCACTAGGGGAAACACTGATCCTCTGTTCATACATTGTATGAACCGAAGATCAGCATTTCCCCTGCTGACAGGACCGGGAGCTGTGTGTTTACACACACAGCTCCCGGTCCCCGCTCTGTAACGAGCGATCGCGTGTGCCCGGCGGCGATCGCGCCCGCCGGGCACACGCACGGGAGTCGGGGGCAAGCGGGGGGCGCGCGCGCCCCTAGTGGCGGCTGGGAGAGAGGACGTCATATTACGTGCTCTCGCCCAGCAGAGCCACCTTGTGGACGTATAACGACGGTGCGCGGTCGGCAAGTGGTTAAATATCGCTTATTTACATTAATTGCTGATTCTTGCAAGAGCCCTTGCGAATCAGAATGAGTCATTACTTACTAGTTGTGTTTATGTCTAAAACCTATGCTTGTCTTCCTTAAGTTTCTATACAGTAAACTTACTCCCTTATATTTAAATATATTCACTGTGTGGAGTGTATTTTCTTGTCCGGAGGGACCGTCTATAACAGCAGGTAATTCATTGTTATATTGTCACTGCATATTGTATGCTTGCTATTGTGACCCCCGCTCAGCAGAGGTCACTATATCCCACTTACCAGACTTCTGATGTGTCAAGGGAGGGTTCGAGCTAGTTAAACAGGGGTGAGCTGAGCCAAAAGAGAGTAGATCCCAAATCAACCAGCGGCTCCTTCAGGGGTAGCGCTACACAGAGAAAAACCTTAGTCCGTTCTGCCCCCTTGCTGTGAGTGACAGGTTATTTACATATCTCATGCACTAGCCTGGAGACGGGCATTATTTTTTAATTCCCACCCCCACACCTTTTCTGAAGTCATGTGGTTACTTTTCTGGATTTTGACTGGATGTTAGTGATCATAGCAGAATTTAGTGTAAGGAAAAAATGACAAGGGCAGTGTAGAGGAGGGCGGGGAGTCTACTGACATCACGACTCCACCCACAGAGTTCTAGACAACAGATCCACCCACATAATCTGCAGTTTTTCAGTTCTTATAACAGACAGAGGGGAGACGTTTGACAGGCATCTATATCCTTATAGATCAGCACTATGGCAGTAGTTTAGAAAGGATGAGAGAGGCTTTACATCCACTTTAAGGACCAAACCTTTTTTTGACACTTGTTGTTTACAAGTTTAAATTATATTAGTTTGAACCCCTAAACATTACAGGAATTGCATACAGACGTGCGGAATTTCCGACAAGAACTTTTTCCGTCGGAAAAATAGAGAACCTGCTCTCAGTCTTTTGCTTCCGGAAATTCTGACAGAAAATGTTGGATGGAGCATACACACGGTCGGAATATCCAACCAAAAGCTCACATCCAACTTTTGACGGAAAATCCTATTGTGTGTACGAGGCATTGGCCATTTTTCAGAGATAATGAATGATAACACATTACTTTCACTCATGGTTAGTGTTTGGCTGAAGCCATTTATTATCAATCAACTGCGTTTACTCTTTTTAAATCATAATGGCAACAGAAACTACCCAAATGATCAAAAGTTTACATACCCTGGTGATTTTGGCCTGATAACATGCACACAACAGGGTTTGAATGGCTATTAAAGGTAACAATCCTCACCTGTGATCTGTTTGCTTGTAATTAGTGTGTGTGTATAAAAGGTCAATGCGTTTCTGGACTCCTGACAGACCCTTGCATCTTTCATCCAGTGCTGCACTGACGTTTCTGGATTCTGAGTCATGGGGAAAGCAAAATAATTGTCAAAGGATCTGCGGGAAAAGGTAGTTGAAGTGTATAAAACAGGAAAGGGATATAAAAAGATATCCAAGGAATTGAGAATGCCAATCAGCAGTGTTCAAACTCTAATCAAGAAGTATAAAATGAAGGGTTCTGTTGAAACCAAACCACGGTCAGGTAGACCAACTAAAATTTCAGCCACAACTGCCAGGAAAATTGTTCAAAATGCAAAGAAAAACCCACAAATAACTTCAGATGAAATACAGGACTCTATAAAAACGTGGTGTGGCTGTTTCAAGATGTACAATAAGGAGGCACTTGAAGAAAGATGGGCTGCGTGGTCGAATCGCCAGAAGAAAGCCATTCCTATGCAAATGCCACAAAGTACCCCACTTACGATACGCCAAACAGCACAGAAACAAGCCTCAAACCTTCTGGCACAAAGTCATTTGGAGTGATGAGACCAAAATTGAGCTTTTTGGCCACAACCATGTTGACAAGCCAAGTCAACAAGGCCTATGATGAATCGTCCACCATCCCTACTGTGAAACACGGAGGTGGATCGCTGATGTTTTGGGATGGGTGAGCTACACAGGCACAGGAAAGTTGGTCAAAACTAATGGCAAGATGAATGCAGTATGTTATCAAAAAATACTGGAGGAACATTTGCATTCATCAGCCAGAAGGCCGCGCATGGGACGTACTTGGACATTCCAACATGACAGTAATCCAAAACACAAGGCCAAGTCCACCTGTCATTGGCTACAGCAGAATAAAGTGAAGGTTCTGGAGTGGCCATCTCAGTCTCCTGATCTCAATATCATTGAGCCACTCTGGGGAGATCTCAAACGTGCCGTTTATGCAAGACAACCCAAGAATTTACAGGAACTGGAGGATTTTTCCTAAGAGGAACGGGCAGCTTTACCATCTGAGAAGATAAAGAGCCTCATCCACAAATACCACAAAAGACTTCAAGCTGTCATTGATGTTAAAGGGGGCAATACACAGTATTAAGAACTGGGGTATGTAAACTTTTGATCAGGGTCATTTGGGTAGTTTCTGTTGCCATTATGATTTAACCACTTCAATACAAGGCACTTATACACCTTCCTGCCCAGACCAAATTTCAGCTTTCAGCACTGTCGCATTTTGAATGACAATTGCGCGGTCATGCTACCCAAACAAGATTTTTATCATTTTGTTCCCACAAATAGAGCTTTCTTTTGGTGATAGAAGAAATAAATCTCGCACCTAATAAATTCAAATACACAAACAATAAAAAATAAGCTGCTACCCCAACATTCCAAAATATTGGAACCAGTGATGAAAGAATAAATATACGATGTATCTTAGTGAGGGCGCTTGAACGATTAAATAAATATAATTAAATATAATAATGAGTACAAACCCCAGCCTGCCCACACCACTGCAAAAATGATAATTGCTGTATGGTCATGATATAAAATAAATAATGTTGAATGAAAGACTGAAAAAAATAAAGTGAACCAAACCACTTAATGAATAAACCACCACTGTGTAAAACACATTAGCATAAACATGTTGTCCCGGATTCAGATACAATTGTGTATCTTTAGGCGGGCGTAGCGTATCTCCTATACGCTACGCCACCGTAACTTTGAGAGGCGAGTATGGTATTCAGAAAGATTATGCGCCCAAAGTTACGGCGGCGTAGCGTATAAGGGCCGGTGTAAGCCTGCCTAATTCAAATATGGAAGAAGTGGGCGTGTTTTATGTTAATTAAGTGTGACCCCACGTAAATGACGTTTCTAACGAATGGCGCATGCGCCGTCCGTGAACGTATCCCAGTGCGCATGCTCCAAATTACGGCGCAAATAGTCAATGCTTTAGACGTGAACGTAACTTACGCAAAGCCCTATTCGCGAACGACTTACTCAAACAACGTAAATGACGCAAAATTTGACGCTGGCCCGACGTCCATACTTAACATTGGCTACGCCTCATAGAGCAGGGGTAACTTTAAGGCCCCGTACAGACGACCAAACATGTCTGCTGAAACTGGTCTGCGGGCCAGTTTCAGCAGACATGTTCGGTCGTGTGTAGGCGCGAGCGGGCAGGATTCCAGCAAACATTTGCCCGCCGGGCTTTTTCCCAGCGGACAAATATTCCTGGACTTGTTTTAAAACAGTCCGCTGGAATCCTGCCCGCTCGGACATGTTCGGTCGTCTGTACAGACCTACCGTACATGTCCGAGCGCCCGCCATCCCGCCATCCCTCGCATGCGTCGAATGACTTCGACGCATGCGTGGAAGCATTTAACTGGCAGGCCCGCCCACGTCGCCGCGTCATTGTCGCGGCGACACCACGTCATCGACGCGGCGACACCGCGGACACGCCCCGCGTATTTTTACGCGTGGCTTTCTGTATGATGGTGTGTACAGCCATCGTACAGAAAGCCCAAGGCAGACATGTACGGTGAAAACGGTCCGGCGGACCGGCTTCATCGTACATGTTTGCTGGTGTGTACACGGCCTAGGCCTTACGTAAACTACGTAAAAAAATGCGCCGGGCGGACGTACGTTTCTGAATCGGCGTATCTACCTAATTTGCATATTCGACGCGTATCTACCTAATTTGCATATTCGACGCGGAAGTCTTGGGAAGCGCCCCTAGCGGTCAGCGTAAATATTGCACCCTAAGATACGACGGCGTAGGAGACTTACGCCGCCTCTATTCTAGGCAACATTGAGGCATATCTGATTCTATGAATCAGGCGCCGAGATGCGACGGCCCGCATTCAGAGTTACGACGGCGTATCTGGAGATACGCTGACGTAACTCCTTTCTGAATCCGGGCCGTTGTTCCCAACTTATAAATGCTATCCAGGACTGCCCTCACTAATATACATCGTATATTTATTCTTTCTTTTGGTGATATTTGATCACCTCTGGGCTTTTCCTGTTTACGCTGTGATCAGCCGTGATTGGACACACACGAGAGGTTTTCCCGTCGGGAAAACTGCGGTGAGAGCTTTGGCCGGGAATCCTGGCCGTATGTATGCTCCATTGCAGTTTTTCCCATAGGAAAACTGCTGGAACATGTTCTCTTTTTCCCCACAGTTTTCCTGTCGGGAAAACTCCGATGGAGCATACACGTGGCCGGGATTCCCGGCCAAAAGCTCTCACCGCAGTTTTCCTGCCGGGAAAACCGGTCGTATGTACGAGGCATAACACTCTCTCTTACATTTTTCCGCAGTGGACCTAATTCCACACACAACTAGACTCCTTGAAAGACCTACTTAAAGGAAAAGTGATTTGATCCAAACTTAAAATATGGGTGGACAGAGCTCTTAGGCCCCGTTCACACGACCGAGTTTCTCGGCCAAAACCAGCAAGAAGCTTGCTGGGTTTTTTTTTTGGCCGAGGAAACCGGTCGTGTGTACACTTTTCACCGAGGAAACATGTTCTCTATTTCCTCGGCGGCAATGGGAAAATTTGGTTCGCCGAGACCCTCGGCGGCTTCACAAGGAACTCGACGTTCAAAACGATGTGTTTTGCCTGTCGAGTTGCTCGACAGGCAACTGCTGTCTGCTGTCTGATCTATTTAGACGACTTTCTGAAAGGTTGCTATAGTTACTTTATTTTGCACATAAATTCCCTTTGCTTTGCCCTACTCAATAGAAATTACCCTACTCTCCAAATTTGCGTAAGTCGTTCACCCAGACAGGGAAAGGAGCCATTAGTGAGCCTCTAAACCAGTGGAGGCCGGTTGTAATTTATTTTTGGGGGGGGTGGCAAACAGTAACAACCAACCCCCCCAGTCGGTCGGCTTGGTCTGGTGCACTTACCCAAGCAGCGTTTCTCCCGGGCTTCACCGGCGGCGATGGCTTTCCCCTGTTCTCCACGGCATTGCGGTGGCTTCAGTTTCCACCCTTCTCCTCTGCGGCCAATTGGGACTTTTCTCTTTTTGGCCAATCAGAAAACAGGCCAGATTGAGGATCAGCGAACACTCATTCGCTGTTGTAACACCTGGGTGGGCTCCTGGCGCAATGCTCTGCGCCACAAGCCTATTTGAGCCTCTAGCTTTAATCAGGTGCTTCAAAAAAACACCCCCGCTGCTCAAATTTACATGCCCGGCGTCCTAAAATGGGCCGTACGCATAAATAGGGGGTGGCGTTGTCCTGTCAAAATAGCTGCCGTGGATAGGGCATGGGGGTGGTGGCCGTGGACAGAGGGGGAGGCGCTCTGGTGCCCCTAATGGATGGGCTGCCCCTGCTCCAAACTTACTTACATGGCATTGTTAATGTAAAGCCGCTCCCGGGGCCCATTCAGCACAGTGTCCACAACACCTTTTCCTTGGGCGGGGGTGTGACCAGAAAAAGGAGGGGCCAAATATAGATGGGAGAGTCTGGAAGAGAGCCAAGGAAAAAGCTTAGGTATATGGAACCATCAATAATATGATAAGCACAGTACATCATTGGTCTTCCAGACCAAAACAAAGGCTACAGTTGCCATGATTGTGAATATTAACATCTACTAAAGCAAAGCCCAAAGAACGGAAGCCCTGGGCAGGTAGACTAGTTTCCTGACATGAATTATAAAGCTAGATATTCAGTTTTGCCTTGGTTGCTTGAAGCAACTACTGTATTTCCCCCGAAAATAAGCCTGGGGTCTTATAATAATTTTGGCAACAAGAGACACAGTAGGGCTTATTTTCGGGGTAGGTCTTACCATGTAATGTGATGTCTTCTCTCCCCCTCTCTCTCCCTGCCTGTCAGGAATCCCCAGTGTGAACTGAGTTAAAATGCTTGTAAAATCCTATAATCCACTCTATTACAGTATTACCGTATTTATCGGCGTATACCGCAGACTTTTTTGCCCTGAAAATCAGGGCAAAATCGTGGGTGCGCGATATACACCGATACCTGCTTTCCCGCGCCGAGTTTGAATACTGCCCTGGCATATACCGAGCGCAGTACACTCGTGTATAGTCGGGCAGTCTCAGCTCCTCCCGCGCTCATGTCCTGGACGTACAGGACGTGAGCGCGACAGTAGCCGAGCCTGCCCGAGTGTACTGCGCTCGGTATATGCCGGCGCAGTATTCAAACTCGGCGCGGGAAACGAGCGAGGAGGACACCGCAGAAGGACGCCGGACACGACGAAGAGGACACCCGAAGCCGCAGACGGACGCCGGACCCGACGAGGCCGCCAATGGACGCCGCGCAAGACACCAAAACTGTAAGTACAAAAATCTTTTTTTCCACAGGAATTTCGGGCCAACTTTAGGGGTGCGCGCTATACGCGGGAGCGCGCTATACCCCAATAAATACGGTATATAATGTACAATGTGTGTGTTTCTGTAATTTAATTGTGCCAAATACCTTTGTTATAGCGCCGCTCTGCGCTTCTGTGACCTGCCGGAGCTCTCTTCCCCGCAATTATATTACAGAAACACTCACATTGTACATTATGTACTACTAGAGTGGATTATAGGATTTTAAAGGCATTATAAAAACTAGGGCTTATTTTCGGGGCAGGGCTTATATTGCAGCCCTCCTAGAAAATAGCGATAGGTCTTATTTTCGGGGTAGGTCTTATTTCTGGAAAAAACACGGTATCTCCGTCTGTGTTCTGAAAATCTGACCCAGGCTTGTCCTCCTGCTTTGGACCTTTGAAGGGGCTAATTAATTTTGGTTATTATTCACAGTTCATTATTGGGAAGTTTTCTCACAATAACTTTCTACTTGAGTGCCCAAATTTTCGAAAATGCATTTCACAATGTTTCCATTTGGGAGACACGTCTGGACATAAAAGTGGCATTAGGCAAAAATGATGTGGCAAAGAGAACACCATAAAGAAAACACAGAGGAGATACAACATGGGGATGGATATGACATTTCCAGATGCAGACACTTTCTACTGATTGCTAAATATGGTAAAGTCTAGGGGATTATAAAATGTAACTTTGTCTAAGCAGTACGCAGTTATGTATAGTATCTGCTAACTGCATTAGAAAAAAAAAAAAAAGAAACTGCAAATATTTTCTGAATTTAAGGTCAACAACCATGCTTGGAGTGCTAAGATATAAAAATAGAAATGATTGAATATGTCTAAACTTGGAGTGTTTTACTTTGAGCGTAGAAAATAAAACAGGAAGATGGGAAATTCATTTATATCCTGGTATAGAAAAAAAACAGATGACCTATTTCAATTTGTTTGAATGTATTTGTTTTTAGACTTTACAGAATAGTTTTTTCTTATATAGGTCCCAGACAGTGTTAAAAAAAAAAAAAAGCAGCTCAGACACTTGCACTATATTGTCAAAAGTATTGGGACACCTGCCTTTACACACACATGGGGCCAGATTCACGTAGCTCAGCGGATCTATAGATCCGCTCGATCTACGTGAATTAAGATCCGCTCCCGCAAGTTTAGGAGGCAAGTGGCTAATTCACAAACCACTTACCTCCAAACTTGCGACGGCGGATCCTAAATCCCCCGGCGGAATTCAAATTCCGCGGCTAGGGGAGTGTACTATTTAAATCAGGCGCGTTCCCGCGCCGATTTAAATGCGCATGCGCCGTCCGGGGAATTTCCCGGCGTGCATTGCTCCCACTGACGTCACTAGGACGTCAGTGGTTTCGACGTGAGCGGGACTTGCGACGCGCGTGTTCGTGAATCGGCGTACGCAAACGACGTTGGAAAATTCAAATTCGACGCGGGAACGCCAGCTATACTTAACATTGGCTGCGCCTGATGAAAGCAGGGGTAAGTATACGACGGGAAAACCGCTACGGAAACGACGTAAGAACACTGCGACGGGTCCGCGTACGTTCGTGAATTTGCGTATCTCGCTGATTTACATATTATTTATCTTAAATCAGCGGGAACGCCCCCGGCGCCATTTTTAAATTGAAAAAAAGATCCGACAGTGTAACACAGTGTAACACTGTCGGATCTAGCCCTATCTATGCGTATCTGATTCTATGAATCAGGCGCATAGATAGGACCAGTGTAAGTCAGAGATACGACGTTGTATCTGTAGATACACCGTCGTATCTCTTTGTGAATCTGGCCCATGAACTGTAATAGCATATACACGATCGGAAAATCCAAAAAGAAAAGTTCGATTGAGCTTTTGGTCGGAAATTCCGACCGTGTGTAGGCTCCATCGGACATTTTCTGTCGCAATTTCCGACAACAAAAATTTGAGAGCTGGTTCTCAAATTTTCTGGCAACAAATCCGTTCTCGTAAATTTGTTTGTGGACAATTTCCGACGCACAACATTCCATGCATGCTCTGAATCAAGTACGAGATGGAAGCGCTTGTTTTGGTAAAACTAGTGTTCATAATGGAGATAGCACATTCGTCACGCTGTAATGGACTGAAAAGCACGAGGCTGAAAAGTGAAAACCGTCTCTCACCAAACTTCTACTAACATGACTGGTATTGAACTTCCCTTTTCTAGTGCCGTCGTACGTGTTGTACGTCTCCACATTCTTGACGTTGGGAATTTCCGACAACATTTGTGTGACCGTGTGTATGCAAGACAAGTTTGAGCCTACATCCGTCGGAAAAAGATCCACGGTTTTGTTGTCGGAATGTCTGATCGTCTGTACGCGGCATTAGTTCCGTAGGGTTCAATATTGAGTTGGGAATATTGAAAAGCTGTTATAGCTGCAAAGGGCGGGGCCAACTCAATATTGAACCCTACAGACCAAGACTGGGATGCCACTAAAGTTCATGTGCGTGTAAAGGCAGGCGGCCCAATACTTTTGACAATATAGTGTATCTTAACCACTTAAGGACCGGACCAATATGCAGCTAAATGACCCAAGGGGTTTTTACAATTCGGCACTGCGTCGCTTTAACAGACAATTGCGCGGTCGTGCGACGTGGCTCCCAAACAAAATTGGCGTCCTTTTTTTCCCACAAATAGAGCTTTCTTTTGGTGGTATTTGATCACCTCTGCGGTTTTTATTTTTTGCGCTATAAACAAAAATAGAGCGACAATTTTGAAAAAAATGCAATATTTTTTACTTTTTGCTATAATAAATATCCCCCAAAAATATATAAAAAAACTTTTTTTTTCCTCAGTTTATGCCGATACGTATTCTTCTACCTATTTTTGGTAAAAAAAAATCGCAATAAGCGTTTATCGGTTGGTTTGCGCAAAATTTATAGCGTTTACAAAATAGGGGATAGTTTCATTGCATTTTTATATTATTATTTTTTTTTACTACTTATGGCGGCGATCAGCGATTTTTTTCGTGAATTGCGACATTATGGCGGACACTTCGGACAATTTTGACACATTTTTGGGACCATTGTCATTTTCACAGCAAAAAATGCATTTAAATTGCATTGTTTATTGTGAAAATGACAGTTGCAGTTTGGGAGTTAACCACAGGGGGCGCTGTATGAGTTAGGGTTCACCTAGTGTGTGTTTACAACTGTAGGGGGGTGTGGCTGTAGGTCTGACGTCATCGATCAAGTCTCCCTATAAAAGGGATCACTCGATCTATGCAGCCGCCACAGTGAAGCACGGGGAAGCCGTGTTTACATACGGCTCTCCCCGTTCTTCAGGCCCGGGGAGCGATTGCGATGGGGCGGCTATAAACGAATAGCCGCGCCGTCGTCCCGGATCGCTCCCCGCGGGTATCCGACCGCCGCATGTAGCGAGGGGGGTCCCGATCGGACCCCCGACCCACGGCTAGGCAGGGACGTACAGGTACGCCAATGTGCCTGTACGTGCCATTCTGCCGACGTATATCTACATGCGGCGGTCGGGAAGTGGTTAAAGTGGAGGTTCACCCGGAAATGAAAATTTTTAACATTAGATTCATGCTCATTTTGTCAAGGGGAATCGGGTAGTATTTTTAAAATCGAAGCAGTACTTACCGTTTTAGAGATACATCTTCTCTGCCACTTCCAGGTATGGGCTGCGGGACTGGGCGTTCCTATTTGATTGACAGTCTTCCGACAGGCTTCCGACGGTCGCATCTATCGTGTCACGATTTCCCGAAAGTAGCCGAACGTCGGTGCGCAGGCGCCGTATAGAGCCGCGCCGACGGTCGGCTTCTTTCGGGTACTCGTGACGCGATAGATGCGACCGTCGGAAGCCTGTCGGAAGACTGTCAATCAAATAGGAACGCCCAGTCTCGCAGCCCATACCCGGAAGCGGCGGAGAAGATCTCTCTCTAAAACGGTAAGTACTGCTTCATTTTTAAAAAGACTACCCGATTCCCCTTGACAAAATGAGCATCAATCTAATCTTACATTTTTTTTTTAGGGTGAACTCCCGCTTTAAAGCTATAATGTGTAGTACCTTTTCTTTACCATAGGATGTCCGCAGTAATTTGGTTTAAATAACACCCAACATCACCTAATCTGGAAGACTGAGGACATACTGTAAGCTCTGTGCTTTATGGGAGACATAGCAAGGGCACCCTTAAAAGCAGAATTAATGTCTAAAATAAAAAACTTATGAGCAGGGGGGCTCTTTGTTTCCGAAGAGCCATGCGATGTCCCCTCTGCAATCAAACAAACCTACCTGCCTGTTGGTTATCTTCTTAGAATGTACACTTAGCTGCACATGGGTACCTTCTTGGCATTAGAACATTCGACAGACACCATAAGCCTTCAATGACAGATCCAACCTTAATTACTTTGGATTTTCGGACTAATGCATTTTTTACTGAAACAAAAGAAATACAAACGAAAATTCGGGAGTAACGAAATAAATGTATTTTTCGGCACTACATTTTTTTTTTAAACAAAATATTTCAGTGTGCACATGTCTAATGATCTCTCTTTGGAGGTCTGGGTTGCTACCTTACTGGTATGACGGGGCTGTCGCTTCAATAGAAACAATGCTTGAATAAGAAGGGAGGAGCACCCGGTGTCGAAAATAATGCAGCTCTTGGTGGAAGATTACAAACGTTTATTGAAAGTGAGAGAACATACGGATCGAGCCAATGCATTTGGGGTAATGGCCTCCCTTTCTTCTTCTTGGCAGCAAAGATGTCCAGTGCATCAACTCACCAGTATTCCAACAGTACAAATAAATGGCCACCTATAACTGGCCTTCACAGCAAGGAGCACATGGAAGGGCAATGCATGCAATACAAAACCAACGAAAATTCCCAGCTCAACTTACTAACCAGCCTGCAACCAACTGAATTATACTGTCAAACATGTTTTCGTACCAGAATCAATTTTATATATGATTTATTACATTCAAACTGACATGAAGTATTTACATATTCTCAACCTTCACGATCTGTTTGAAGTACGCCTTGGAATTCGTGCACCAGTTGAAAATCAGTGCAGGTTTTCCCATTAGCATACCGGTAGTAAAATCTATACTAGACTTGGTTGTAGAGATTTTAAGATTTGGAGATTGCTAATTAGGGGCGATGTTCCATTTTACTGCTCCCAAGATGGTAAGAAGTCTTTTAGCATTTCAAGAAATAAGTGACGGGTCAATGTAATCATGCATATAATGAGGACCTGAACCCTGGATGAGGTACCTATAAAAACACAAGCAGAGGGCAAAGAACTGGTCTCCAATATTGCTTGTGATCTTTTCCTGATTACTGACTTGCCGTGACTTGTTCTGTCTCTGTGTGGAGGTTGCCATCTTGGTAAAAGAGCAGCTCATTGCTTCCTCGAAGCAGATCCACCCCCTATTTAGGAAGCATCAGGAGAGGTGAAGGAAGCACAGATCCTTGGGATGCATAAAACAGAAACAGGGAGATTCTTGCACTGCAGGTCCTCAATAGGAATGAGCTTTGTATTCGAGTCAAACTCATGTTCGACTCGAACATCGTATGTTCGATCGTTCGTCGAAATACGAACAAAGCGCCAAATCTGAGTTACGTTTCACAGACCATAATTCACTGCGGCATCACTGGCTGATGATTGGCCAAGCATGCACTATGACCCGCATGCTTGGCCAATCACAGCTTGCAAAAAACGGAGAGCCATAATTGGCCAAAGCCAGGGTGGCTTTGGCCAATTATGGCTCAGGGGGTTTAGTACACGCCCCACACTATAAAAGCACATACCTCGTTATCACGATTTTCACCCCCCGGCAATCCCGCGGGACTGGGCGTTCCCAAGCACTGCCTGTGATTGACAGGCTTCCGAACGGCGCATACTGCGCGTCACAGGTTGCCGGGAAAATCCGAACGTCGGTGCGGCTCTATACGGCGCCTGCGCACCGACGTTCGGGTTCTGTCGGCAACCTGTGACGTGCAGTATGCTCCGTTTGGAAGCCTGTCAATCACAGGCAGTGCTTGGAAGCGCCCAGTCCCGCGGGATTGCCGGGGGGTGAAAATCGTGATGTCAGAATTTTTTTTGAGGGTGAACCTTCCTTTAAATATTGTACCTGCTGGGTGTCTATAGTATGCCCGTGAAAACGTCTTTGAGAACCCGGGTCTTGCCCGAGGGAACATGTATCAATGGAAAAAAAGTTTTAAAAACGGTCGTTTTTTTCAGGACTCCTGAAAAAAACAACAGTTTTTAAAACTTTTTTTACATTTTTTTTTTATAATTTAGGCATCATTAAAATCACTGCTCCTATAAAAAAAAACGACCGTTTTTAAAACTTTTTTTCCATTGATACATGTTCCCTGGGGCAAGACTTGCATATTAGGCTTTAAAATTAGCACTTTTGAATTCGAACGTTCGAGTCCCATAGACGTCAATGGGGTTCTAAATGTTCGCGCGAACTGTGCAATTGTCAGTTAGAGTGACGCAGTGCCAAATCGCAAAAAGTGGCCCGGTCATTGACCAGCAAAATGGTCCGGGGGCTGAAGTGGTTAAGTACCCCTCCCCAGCATGCACAGCAGGGCGACCACTCCCACTGATTCTCAATACACCTTGACCTTGCTGCTGCCACTCTTGGCCTGGAGTGGTAATGACACCCCCAGGTGAGCAATGGTGGGAACTCCCAGCACAGCCACGGCTGGAACAGAGGCTAAAATTGCCATTAATCACATTAGTCTGAGCCAAATAACAGCTCAGACTCCCTCTAAATCTAAAGCAGCGCCTGTTCATCAGGAGCAGGCCGCTACATACGCAACGGCCTTCCAATCAGCACAAATCTGGTCTTTTAAGCTTGGAATACTGAGCGGCCACAAAGGGGTTGATTTCACATTTGTTTACACGCAGATGTCTACTTGTCAGCAGCTATTGGACCCAAACTAAAGGAAAGACATTTCCTAACATAAACACGCATTACTAGCTGAAGTTAAGTAAGCATTGGATCCAGGTGGCAAGTCCATGTCTCTCCAATTATGGAACAGCAAAGGCCAAAGGCAATGCACCATGGTTAACCTTGAACTTTATGTACGATAAATGTACATACAGCTGTTCCCTGTTTACAATCACCATGGCTACACAACACAACCCATCAAATAATCACGGCGGAAATATTTTTCCTAAATAATAGGGCTATAGAAATCTTCTCTATTTGAAATAACATTATTTTAGAAGGCATTGACACAGCCGCGACGTATGGTCTCTGTATCCTTTCAGTTGTGCGTAAACAAATAAAGTTTTGATCGATGTTTGCCTGACAATCGGCCATACCCCCTGATTGAAGCTCCAAGCTTTGTGAGACAGCTGGCAGTGCCAAGGATATTTACGATCGGATTGTGTGCAGATTAGGAGAATTAACTTGGTATCTGGAGTGCAAACAACTATTCCAAAGGTAAAGACAAACCCGGTTTGGAGGTGGCATGTAAGTAGGATGATCGCTCTCGGACGGGTTTGGTTTTTAGGTCTGAGTTTATATGAATTTACTTGGCACATGGAGACGAATAAACCAGTATGAATACACTATATTACCAAAAGTATTGGGACGCCTGACTTTAACCACTTAAGGACCGGACCAATATGCTGCTAAATGACCCAAGGGGTTTTTACAATTCGGCACTGCGTCGCTTTAACAGACAATTGCGCGGTCGTGCGACGTGGCTCCCAAACAAAATTGGCGTCCATTTTTCTCCCCAAATAGAGCTTTCTTTTGGTGGTATTTGATCACCTCTGCGGTTTTTATTTTTTGCGCTATAAACAAAAATAGAGCGACAATTTTGAAAAAAATGCAATATTTTTTACTTTTTTCTATAATAAATATCCCCCAAAAACATATATAACATTTTTTTTTCCTCAGTTTAGGCCGATACGTATTCTTCTACCTATTTTTGGTAAAAAAAATCACAATAAGCGTTTATCGATTGGTTTGCGCAAAATGTATAGCGTTTACAAAATAGGGGGTTGTTTTATTATTATTTTTTTTACTACTAATGGCGGCGATCAGCGATTTTTTTCGTGACTGCGACATTATGGCGGACACTTCAGACAATTTTGACACATTTTTGGGACCATTGTCATTTTCACAGCAAAAAATGCATTTAAATTGCATTGTTTACTGTGAAAATGACAGTTGCAGTTTGGGAGTTAACCACAGGGGGCGCTGTAGGAGTTAGGGTTCACCTAGTGTGTGTTTACAACTGTAGGGGGGTGTGGCTGTAGTTCTGACGTCATCGATCGAGTCTCCCTATAAAAGGGATCACACGATCGATGCAGCCGCCACAGTGAAGCACGGGGAAGTTGTGTTTACATACGGCTCTCCCCGTTCTTCAGCTCCGGGGAGCGATCGCGAGGGGGCGGCTAGAAACGAATCGTCCCGGATCGCTCCTGAAGCCACGGGAACCGCCGCATGTACGGGTGGGGGTCCTGATCGGAACCCCGACCCATGTCTAGGCAGGGACGTACAGGTACGCCAATGTGCCTGTCCTTGCCATTCTGCCGACTTATATGTACATGCGGCGGTCCGGAAGTGGTTAACCACTTCAGTACCGGGCACTTATACACCTTCCTGCCCAAGCCAATTTTCAGCTTTCAGCGCTGTCGCAATTTAAACGACAATTGCGCGGTCATGCTACACTGTACCCAAATTAAATATTTATCATTTTGTCCCCACAAATAGAGCTTTCTTTTGGTGGTATTTGATCACCTCTGCATTTTAATTTTTTTGTGCAACAACTAAAAAAAGACCGAAAATTTTGAAAATAATTACGTTTTTATTTTTTTCTGTTTAATTTTTTGTAAATAAGTATGTTTTCTTCTTCAATTACGGGCACTGATATGGCTGCACTGATGGGCACTGATAAGGCGGCACTGATGAGGTGGCACCATTGAGGTGGCACTGATGAGGTGACACTGATGGTATGTGGCTCTGATGGGCACTCATAAGCGGTACTGATGGGTACTTATGGGTGGCACTGATAGGTGGCACAGATGGGCACTGGTGGGCACTGATGGGCATGGACAGTACTGGTGGGCACTGATGATGGCATTGCCGGAGGCTCTTTACCGAGATCGGAGATGCAGGGTTTCAGACTGACACCCCGCACCACTGATCGCCGCGATGGGCGCCCCCAATAGACGTCCAGTCAGGATAACAGAACCACTTCCCGGACGTCAATTGTCTATTGACCGGGCGGGAAGTGGTTAACCAGTTCCCTACCGAGCCATAGTAATATGACATTGGCAGGAACCTTGTCTCCCTATGACGTCCTGGGCTTCCCGACCGCTAGGGGGCGCGCACAGCATCGCTCGGTACCCGGTGCGCATGCCGGAGGCCGCCTTATCTGCCGGGCACCCGCGATTGCCCTTGATCACAGCTGGAGTGTGTATTTAAAGTGGAGTTCCACCCTGAATTTTTTTATTTTTGCAAAAATCATAAAAAAATACTTTTTTTATACTTACCAGAAATAGCAGTTACTATGCAAAAGTCCCTATTCTGCCTCTTCATCATCCACGGTGGGTCTTCTTCCTCTGTCCTCCTGCAGTGTCTTCCTGTGAATGGGGCGTGCTGCCTTCTGGGAACTGTGTCTAGAGAGCAGCCGGCCCATTCACAAAGAGCAGCGCGGCTCACGCATGCGCAGTAGAAAAATGGGAAGTGAAGCCGCACGGCTACGCTACCTGTTTCCCTTTCTGAGGATGGCGGCGCCAGGAGCTGCCAGGATTGAGGTATGAGCCTCCGGGGGGCTGACATCACGGGCGAGTAGGACAGGTAAGTGTCCTTATTAAAAGTCAGCAGTTACAGTGTTCGGTCTCCTCCCATTGTGAGTCCCTTCCCCCTACAGTAAGAATCACTCAATAGGGAACACATTAACCCCTTCATCGCCCCCTAGTGTTAACCCCTTCCTTGCCAGTCACATTTACACAGTAACAGTGCAGTTTTATAGCACTAATCGCTGTATAAATGTGAATGGTCCCAAAAATGTGTCAAAAGTGTCCGATATGTTCGCCGCAATGTCACGGTCACAATAAAAAATCGCAGATCACGCCATTACTAGTAAAAAAAATAAAACTATCCCCTATTTTGTAGACGCTATGTAAGGAAAGGGCGGAGCATATGCGCATTCACGCGCACCTATAGCTAGATTCAGGTAGCCGGGCGCATCTTTGAGGCGGCGTAGCATATCGTATTTACGCTACGCCGCCGTAAGTCAGAGAGGCAAGTACTGTATTCACAAAGCACTTGCCTCCTAAGTTACAGCGGCGTAGCATAAATGGGGCCGGCGTAAGCGCGCCTAATTCAAATGAGGATGAGGGGGCGTGTTTTATGTAAATGATTGGTGACCCGACGTGATTGACGTTTTTTACGTACGGCGCATGCGCCGTCCGTGTACATATCCCAGTGTGCATTGCTCCAAAGTACGCCGCAAGGACGTATTGGTTTCGACTTGAACGTAAATTATGTCCAGTCCCATTCACGGACGACTTACGCAAACGACGTAAAAATTTCCGATTTCGACGCTGGAACGACGGCCATACTTAACATTGACTAGGCTAGCTATTTGTTCGACTAACTTTAACCCTGAAAAAGCCGTACGTAAACGACGTAATAAAAATGCGCCGGGCGCACAACGTTTCTGAATCGGCGTATCTAGTCATTTGCATATTCTACGCCGAACTCAACAGAAGCGCCACCTAGCGGCCAGCCTAAATATTAGGATTAGGATGTCCCCATGTTGATGGGGACAAGGGCCTCATCCCCACAACCCTTGCCCGGTGGTTGTGGGGGTATGCGGGCGGGAGGCTTATCAGAATCTGGAAGACCCCTTTAACAAAGGGGACCCCCAGATCCTGGCCCCCCCCTATGTGAATTGGTAATGGGGTACATTGTACCCCTACCATTTCACGAAAGAAGTGTAAATAGTTGGAAAAACACACACACTGTAGAAAAAAGTCCTTTATTAATAAAATAAAATAAATAATCCAGCGGTGGTAATCCACTCTCGGTCCGGCTTCCTGCTCCAACGTTGTCTGTATCCAGCGACGGGTGATCTCCTCTCCGGTCCAGCGATGAGAAGATCTTCCGGCATCCAGAGCTCCAGAGCACAGCATCGGAGGCCGCCTCTCTCCGCTGGACAAGCGGAATGACGCGGGTGAAGCTGTGACATTTCTTATATAGGGGAGGCGGGCCACCCGTCACGTGACCCCGCCCCCTCTGACGCAAGGGGGGAGACCTGGGCTTCCCCAGTGACGTAGCAGAGGGTGCGTCAGAGGGTGCGGGGTCACGTGACAGGTGGCCCCGCCTCCCCTATATAAGAAATGTCAAAGCTTCACCCGCGTCATTCCGCTGGGCTGTGTCCAACGGAGAGAGGAGGTCGGCGATGCTGCGCTCTGGATGGATGGACCTTCTCATCGCTGGACCGGAGATCACCCGTCGCTGGATACAGACAACGTTGGAGCAGGAAGCCTGGGACGAGTGGATTACCACCGCTGGATTATTTTTATTTTTTTTATTAATAAAGGACTTTTTTCTACGGTGTGTGTGTGTGTGTTTTTTTTCACTATTTACACTTCCTTTGTGAAATGGTACAATGTACCCCATTACCAATTCACATAGGGGGGCCAGGATCTGGGGGTCCCCTTTGTTAAAGGGGTCTTCCAGATTCTGATAAGCCCCCCGCCCGCAGACCCCCACAACCACCGGGCAAGGGTTGTGGGGATGAGGCCCTTGTCCCCATTAACATGGGGACATCCTCCCCATGTTGAGGGCATGTGGCCTGGTACGGTTCAGGAGAGGGGGGGGCGCACTCGGTCCCCCCCTCTTTTCTGCGGCTGGCCAGGTTAACGTGCTCGGATAAGAGGTCTAGTGTGGATTTTTGGGGGAACTCCATGCCATTTTTAAAAAACAATTGGGGTGGAATTCCCCTTAAAATCCACACCAGACCTGAAGGGTATTGAATGGTCATTTGGGGGGAACCCCCACGTCATTTTTTTTAAATTGACGGCGGGGTTCCCCTTAATATCCATTCCAGACCTGAAGGGCCTGGTAATTAAATTTGGGGGGAACCCCACGCTATATTTTTTTTTTTTTTATGAATGAATTCGCTCTGAATTGCCAGAGCCGATAAATCATTATAGCCGCAAGTCAGTTTTAAATGTCTTTTTTTCGTTCAGAAATTACACTTTGTGCAGAGACAGTTCTAAGCACGGGAAACATGCGCTATTTCACATGCTGATTTTACACCCCCCCTAGGTACGAAATTTAAAGGAATATTTCACTTTTATTGTTTCACTTTTAGCATTATTAAAATCACTGCTCCCGAAAGAACAGCCGTTTTTAAAACTTTTTTTTGCATTGATACATGTCCCCTGGGACAGGACCAAGGTCCCCAAACACTTTTTAGGACAATAAATTGCATATTAGCCTTTAAAATTAGCACTTTAGATTTCAAACGTTCGAGTCCCATAGACTTTAACGGGGTTCTAAAGTTCACACGAACATTTGGTGTGTTCGCAAGTTCTGGTGCGAACCAAACAGGGGGGTGTTCGGCTCATCCCTACTGACCATCTTCTCCTGGGCCATGAGTGGACCCCATTTCATATCACACACAACCTGTTGGTTGCAACCAGCAAAGCCCACCAGAAGAAAAACCCAGGAACATAATTAAGTACACCCTTCCCAATCGGGGTAGTGTTAACCCCTACCTGCCTACATAGGATTAGTATCTGATATCCATGTTTTAAAAGAGGATAAAAACCGTACATAAGCCAAGAAGACCAGGTTTTCCTGTACTGCTCCTCTGTATCACTTTTATGGGACAACAGACATTCCAGATCGCCAGAGTCCTACTCCAGTGTCCGTAATGATAAAGAAGGTAGGTCTTTGGTTTTCCAGTGGCAGGGTTTGACCAATCAACTAGTCTCGGGGTCATCTTTGACACCTTCATGACAATGGACGCACAAATAGGGTCAGTAGTCAGCGGTGCGCACTATCTGTTGCGCCTACTACGCAGACTTATTCCATTTATCCCTAAAGAAGACGTAGCAGTCGTGGTGGGAACAATCATAAACTCCAGACTGGACTATGCCAACGCACTGTACCTCGGACTCCCAAAGTACCAAATCTCCCGTCTGCAAGTCGTACAGAATACGGCCGCCAGACTGGTGACTGGGAAAAAAAAATGGGAATCAATCTCACCTTCGCTGAGAACCCTTCACTGGTTGCCAGTAAAAGACAGAATTGCATTTAAAGCACTCTGCCTTACACATAAGTGCATCCATGGGAAGGCTCCGCAATATCTTTGCGACAAGATAGAACCTCACAATTCGAATCGCGTTCTGCGATCCACCGACCAAAATCTGGTCAGGGTACCAAAAACTAAATACAAATCCAAAGGAGAAAGAAGGTTTGCTTTCCAGGGTCCTAGACTATGGAACGCTTTACCAACCAGCATTCGGTTGGAGGAAAACCACCTGATTTTCAGAAGACGGATCAAAACTCTGCTCTTTTGAGGTCATGAGTCACAAACAACTAGCGCCCAGAAGCGATTCAGTTCGCATGTGTTGCGCTCTATAAATTTTTCATTCATTCATTCAATCAATTTTTTAGCTAAGAAGGGTATGAGGACATCTTTTTTGGCCGGCTTGAAGGATCCTGGAATCAGACAGAGAAGGTGCTGATTTTTCGGGGTTAAAACCGGCACCATCACGCCCATGACCACTGGATTCATTTTCTCCTCATTCACTTTGGTTTAACCTCAACTGAGTTGATTAAACAGGCCTAAAATAATGAGATCTAACTGGCCGATAAATCAAAATGACTGAACTGTTTGACTGTTCAGTCCGCAAACGTTGCGATTTGCAAACAAACACACTGGAAAGGCAAACTAGAAATGTAAGCATATGAAAAGAAATGATGAGTTATTAGTCCACTCTGTCAAAACAAACCGCTGGTTTCCATGTTTTATACAAACCTTCATTTCGTAGGAATTAAATCTGTTAGACAAGCCAGATTAGAAAGTGACCTTTTTGTTTAATAAACTTTAAAATGTATCAGACGTTTGTTAAAAGTGTTAAAGATATAGAAAAAACAGTGGGCTTGATTTAGGCTCCATTCACACTTGTCATGCAACTTTGGACAATAAAGTTGCTTGACAAGTTCCCCATGTTTTCCAATAATTCCTATTCATATATGTGCAACTTAACCACTTGGCTGGCCAAAGACCAGGCTACTTTTTGCAATTCGGCACTGCGTCGCTTTAACTGACGTGGCTCCCTAAAGAATTACGTCCCTTTTTCCCCACAAATAGAGCCTTCTTTTGGCGGTATTTGATCTCCTCTGCGTTTTTTTTTTTTTTTTTGCACTATAAACAAAAAAGTGCGTAAATTTTGAAAAAAATGCAATATTTTATATATTTTTATATATATATAAAAAATATATTTTTTCCTCAGTTTAGGCCGATACGTATTCTTCTACATATTTTTGGTTAAAAAAAAAATCACAATAATCGTTTATTGATTGGTTTGCGCAAAAGTTAAAGGCATCTACAAAATAGGGGATAGTTGTATGACATTTTTATTAATAATATATATTTTTTTACTAGTAATGGCAGCGATCAGCGATTTTTATCGTGACTGCGACATTATGGCGGACACATCAGACACTTTTGACACCATTTTGGGACTATTGTCATTTTTACAGCGATCAGTGCTATAAAAATGTTTACTGTAAAAAAATACACTGGAAGTGAAGGGGTTAACCTGTAGGGGGCGCTGAAGGGGTTAATTGTGACCTAGGGAGTGATTCTAACTGTTAGGGGGCGTGACTTGCTGTTCCCGATGAGAGGGAACAGATGATCAGTGAAATGTCACTAGGAAGAACGGGGAGATGTTGTGTTTACACTGACATCTCCCCGTTCTTCAGCTCTGTGACCCAATCGCGGAACAGCGGCGGACATCAAGTTTGTGGGTCCTGCGGGCAGGGTCACGGAGCTCACGACAGGGTCGACCACATTGTAATTACTTGCCTGACGAAGAGGTCCTGCGTGGCCTCGAAACGTTGCACTGTTTGTAATGCCTTTTTTTGTATTAACATTTTTTTGGATGCTATCTGCGATCCATGGTTTGCTGGCGAATATTTTTTATCTGTTTGATGGTTCCAGTGCCCAGGTGGTGATCATTTCAGCACCCACCTTCTTTCCACAAGCCATTTTCAAAGTCCAGGACCGTGTGCGATTGGAATATTGACTAGAGGGTCGACCACATGGCCCGCAAATTAAAGGGTCCCCCTGTATGCTCTCAACCCCCACAGTGTCCCCCTGTGTGCTTATCCCCCCTACAGTGTCCACATGTGTGCTCTTCCCCCACAGTGTCCCCCTGTGTGCTCTTCCTCCCCACAGTGTCCCCATGTGCTCTCCCCCCCACAGTGTCCCCCGTGTGCTCTCCCCCCCCACAGTGTCCCCCGTGTGCTCTCCCCCCCCACAGTGTCCCCCTTGTGCATTCCCCCCCCCGATAGTGTCCCCCTTTTATGATCTTCCCCCCCACAGTGTCCCCCTGTGTGCTCTTCCCCCCCCCACAGTGTCCCCCCATGAACTCTCCCCCCCATAGTGTCCCCCTGTGTACTCCCCCCCCCACAGTGTCCCCCCCGTGAAATTCCCCCTAACAGTGTTCCCCTGTGTTCTTCCCCCCCCCCCAGTGTCCCCCTGTGCAGATGTGGCTTGAGTGTGGGTGGGGACACAAGGGGCCCCATGATCTACTATTGCCCAGGGGGCCCCATGAGTTGTCAGTCCGCCCCTGGTGTTCAGGTTTAAAGGGGTGAGGTGGCAGCCCATGCAAAAAAAATAAAAAATGTAATAAAAAAAATGTGGAATCTATGTAAATTTATACCTTTGGGATTGACACTTCCTCCAGCTCTCCAACTGAAAGCACATTTGGTGTGAATTAAAGCCAAATAAAGCTGCACTAAAGGTCCAACTTTAACCATTTGCCCTCTAGAAGATTGTACCCCCTTCATGACTAGGTTATTTTTTGCTATACATTGTTTACATAGGCAGATCGCTGTTCTGACTATCTACTGAACAATCGGTGGGTGCCGGTGTACCCATTTCTGGTCTCCCGCTGTGTGTGATCTCAATGTGAGTGAGCCGCCGCTGATGCATGTGCATGTGTTCCCCAGACCCATAAGTGTTAGATCACATACTAGGTATGTGATCAGGCGCAGCTGTGCCACTTTGCCGCCGAATATCTAAGTCTGGGATCTCCAAACTACGGTCCTCCAGCTGTTACAGAACTACACGTCCCATGAGGCATTGTAAAACTCTGACATTAATAGACATGACTAGGCATGATGGGAATTGTACTTCCTGAATAACTGGAGGGCCGTAGTTTGGAGAACCCTGATCTAAGTTAGAGAGAAAAAGGTGTGCCACTCTCAATTAAATAACATTTGCCGTGGGCATGCATGGGGATATCACGACGTCCGGCACTTCCCTACTAGTTTCGTCACATATGACGTCATCAGTGGCACGAGTGCGAGTCCCTGTGTACTTATATACTCCATGATTGTTGAGGATGGGAGGAACCCAATTTAAGTGCTCAATGTGAGGTATTGCACACACCGCCATCTTGTGATCACAATAAATAGGACCCCCACAATATTATATCCAATAAAGGCAAAAATAGGGCATAACTTGGTATGGGCAGAGAGCTGAAGGAAGAATATGCAGGAGCCTTATATTGTGCTCATGATCCATTGATTGTGGTTGCAATGCTTTGCAGGTTCCTATGCAAAAAAAAAAAAAACAATAAATGCACTTTTTTTTACCAGCAAATTAGGGTGCATTTACTGTATATACTCGAGTATAAGCCGAGATTTTCAGCACATTTTTTTGTGCTGAAAATGCTCCCCTCAGCTTATACTCAAGTCACCTTTTTGTGCCTGATCTCCCGGACTTTGGGGACCCAGTAAAATTGGGGAGCACCGATTTTTCAAAGGCAGGCACCCCTTCCATAGACTCCCATGTTAAACGATAATTTCTCCAGTGATTTTTGGACCCAGTACCGGCGGGTCATAGGTCCCCTGGACCCGGAACTTGGTACACATGTCGCCCCACCTACTGCTGGGGAGCACTGATTTTTCAAAGTCGGGCACCCCTTCCATAGACTCCCATGTTCAACGTCAGTCTAGTCATGGACACAGTGAGGCATGGGCATGGACACAAGGGGCAAAGTGAGGCACAGTGAGGCATGCACATGGACACAGTGAGGCATGCACATGGACACAGTGAGGCATGCACATGGACACCCTAGGCTTATACTCGAGTCAATACGTTTTCTCAGTTTTTTGTGGTAACATTTGGTGCCTCGGCTCATATTCAAGGATATATGGTAGATCTTTTTTTCCTTTAAAAGGTAGACTTACCTTATAACCACTTAAGGACCGCCTAATGCCGATATACATCGGCAGAATGGCACGGCTGGGCACAATCACGTACCTGTACGTGATTGTTAAATGCCCCGCCGTGGGTCGCTCGCGGACGCGATCGCTGCTGGAGTCCCGCGATCGGTCCCCGGAGCTGAAGAATGGGGAGAGCTGTGTGTAAACACAGCTTCCCCGTTCTTCACTGTGGCGCCGTCATCGATCGTGTGTTCCCTAATATAGGGACACACAATCAATGATGTCAGACCTACAGCCACACCCCTCTACAGTTAGAAAAACAGATGAGGTCACACTTAACCCCTTCAGTGCCCCCTTGTGGTTAACTCCCAAGCTGCAATTGCCATTTTCACAGTAAACAATGCATTTTTAATGCATTTTTTGCTGTGAAAATGACAATGGTCCCAAAAATGTGTCAAAATTGTCCAATGTGTCCGCCATAATGTCGCAGTCATGAAAAAAAATCGCTGATCGCTGCCATTAGTAATAAAAATAAAAAAATTATGAAAATGCAATAAAATTATCCCCTATTTTGTAAACGCTATAAATTTTGCGCAAACCAATCGATAAACGCTTATTGCATTTTTTTTTACCAAAAATAGGTAGAAGAATACGTATCGGCCTAAACTGAGGAAAAAAAACGTTTTTTTATATATTTTTGGGGATATTTATTATAGCAAAAAGTAAAAAATATTGAATTTCTTTCAAAATTGTCGCTCTATTTTTGTTTATAGCGCAAAAAATAAAAACCGCAGAGGTGATCAAATACCAACAAAAGAAAGCTCTATTTGTGGGGAAAAAAAGGACGCCAATTTTGTTTGGGAGCCACGTCGCACGACCGCGCAATTGTCAGTTAAAGCGACGCAGTGCCGAATCGCAAAAAGGGGCCCGGTCCTTTACCTGCATTTTGGTCCGGGTCTTGAGTGGTTAAATACATCAATGTAGAGCTGATGTTTTAAGACTACAAGGTTTACTGAGAGTACTTAGCAGCTGAATAATCCATTTCATTCACGCAAAGCCAGAACACACTTCCCTTTTTGTCCATTAGAAGATCAAATGCTTTGGGGGCTTTTTAATAGAAAATATTTATGGTTGCAAATTTAACAAGCGATTGTAAGATATTAAAAACGCAGCATCCTGCGTATGAGCTACTGGAATCCGAACTTATCACCGAAATCTGTTTTCGGCTCCGTGTTATTCACGTCGATTGAACAAGAGAGCATCTGTTTAATATGGTCGCCTGAACTCCTGCTGATCTTTCCATTGCAGGTGTGGGTAAAATATCTGTCTATCAAGAGGCATATGCAAGAGGGACAGATCCAGGAAAGCAAAGATCTGAGTCACTGTCTGCAAGACTCCCAAATAAAACAGTTTTCTTTTCCAACCAGATATTTTTTCATGGAAGTCCAGAAAAAAAAAAAAAACACCTTCCTTGAACCCTGACCTATGGATCATCTAGAAGTCTATTCACCAACGTGAGTCATATGTTTAACTTAGAACAATTACCTGTGATTCATGACAAACATTACCACCAAGGTAAATACAGTACGGGGGAACTGAAGAGGCCCGATGAAGATGGAATGCCACGCTATGAAGTTGTAAACACCACTGTTCTGGTTAATCCCTAAACATGTTCTGAAGTGGGAACAGGTGAAATAAAAAGAAAATGTGATTTGCCCACGTATTGACATAATAATCCCTCGTAAATCGCTATAAAAAAGAGGTTAATCCTCACTTAGGAGTACACTAGTAGTACTCTACTTTTTTTTTTATTTAAAGTCAAACTTAACCACTTGCCGCCCGCCAATGACATATTGACGTCGGCAAAGTGGTTGTAGAATCCTGGCTGGACGTCATATGACGTCCTTAGTATTCTGAGCTGCTGCGCGCCCACGGGGGCGCGCATCACGGCGATCGTTGTTGCAGGGTGTCAGTCTGACACCCCGCAACACCGATCAAGGTAAAGTGTCTCTCACGGAGACTCTTTACCACGTGATCAGCCGTGTCCAATCACGGCCGATCATGATGTAAATAGGAAAAGCCTGTAATCGGCTTTTCCTCACTCGCGTCTGTCAGACGCGAGTAGAGGAGAGCCGATCGGCTGCTCCTGTAACAGGGGGGGGTTTGTGCTGATCGATCATCAGCGCAGCCCCCCCCCCCCCCCCCGAGGATGCCCACTGGAGCACCAGGGATGCCCACTGGACCACCAGGGATGGGCATATAGACCACCAGTGAAAAAAAAATGGATGCCACCCTAGACCACCAGGGATGAGGAGGACACACAAAATGGATGCCAATCAGTGCCGCAATGGATGCCAATCAGTGCCCACAATGGGCATCACTGATTGGCAGGCATTGTTTGGCACTGATTGGCATCCATTAGTACAACACATACAATAGTGCCCATCTATGCCCATCCGTGCCACCTATCAGTGCCCATCCATGCCGCCTATCAGTGCCCATCCATTCCGCCTATCAGTGTCCACCCGTGCCGTCTATCCATGCCCGTCCGTGCCTGTCCATGCCACCTATCCGTGCCCAGCCGTGCCGCCTATCTGTGCCCATCTGTGCCACCTATCCGTGCCCATCAGTGCCGCCTATCCAAGCCCATCCATGCCGCCTATCCGTGCCGCCTATCAGTGCCCATCCATGCCGCCCATCAGTGCTGCATATTAGTGCCCATAAATGCCACCTCATCGGTGCCCACCAGTGCCGCCTTATCAGTGCCTGTCAGTGCAGTACCATCAGTGCCCATCAGTGAAGGAGAAAACGTACTTATTTACAATGTTTTATAACAGAAACAAAAAAATACTTTTTTTTTCTAAATTTTCGGTCATTTTTTTTGCAGAAAATAAATATCCCAGAGGTGATCAAATACCACCAAAAGAAAGCTCTATTTGTGGGTACAAAATGATAAAAATTTAGTTTGGGTACAGTGTAGCATGACCGCGCAATTGTCATTCAAAGTGCAACAGCGCTGAAAGCTAAAAATTGGTCTGGGTGGGAAGGTGTATAAGTGCCCCCCGGTATGGAAGTGGTTAAAGCGGGGGTTCACCCTTAGAGGGCACTTTTCCCCCTTAGATTCCTGCTCGTTATTACTAGGGGAATCGGCTATTTATTTTAAAATATGTGCAGTACTTACCCGTTTACGAGACGCATCCTCTCCGTCGCTTCCGGGTATGGGCTTCGGGAATGGGCGTTCCTTCTTGATTGACAGGTTTCCGAGAGGCTTCCGACGGTCGCATCCATCGCGTCACAATTTTCCGAAAGAAGCCGAACGTCGGTGCGCAGGCGCAGTATAGAGCCGCACCGACGTTCGGCTTCTTTCGGCTACGAGTGACGCGATGGATGCGACCGTCGGAAGCCTCTCGGAAGAATGTCAATCAAGAAGGAACGCCCGCTCCCGAAGACCCATACCCGGAAGCGACGGAAGAAGATGCAGCTCGAAAACGGGTAAGTACTGCTCATATTTTAATATAAATAGCCGATTCCCCTAGACCGAACGAGCAGGAAGCTAAGGGGAGATTTTTTTTTTTTTTTTAAATGGGTGAACTCCCGCTTTAACTATGTCTGAGCACCACAATATTCAAAGCAAACTCACCCATCCATCCATCCATGTCTCCATGCTTTATTTTGTTGAGAAATCACTTTGCAAAAACACCCCCTCGTACCTTACTCCACGTTTGGTGGACCTGCCCCAAGGCGATCCGCTTTTGGACCCAGGCGCATGGGAATCCACAGGGGGGGGCAAGGGGGGGCAAGTGCCCCCCACCCCCCGGAATCAGGGATCCGATCGGGGTTCCCCACTCGGTCCTTATCCTAGCACTGCCCCTGCTCGCACCTGTACACAGTGACAGCTGGTGCGAGGAGTGGGACAGCGAAGGCCTCAAGGCATGGGCAGGATGGATCACCCAGTCTACTTAGTGCGAGCGGCCCAGGAGATGGAGGCCACGGGAAAGGTGAGCAGCAAGATGCCAGGAAAAGCAGGCTCAGCGTCCCTGGTGCCTCCCAGAACCTGGAACCCCTGGACTCTTTAAACCTCCTCACTGCTCCCAGCAGGGCCGGATTAACAAGGGGCTGATGGAGCTCCAGGCCCCTTTCTCAAGATAGGCCCATTTGCCCAAAAAAAATAAAAAAAAATCAGAAAATGTTATTCATTAAAAAAACACTAGTTAGTTAAGTAAGCACAATTTTTTTTGGTATCCTAAGCGATGCTTTAAAAAATGTTTTGGTTACATGTTTAGAGTTACAGAGGAGGTCTAGTACTAGAATTATTGTTCTTGCTCTAACGATCGTGGCGTATGTAACCTGTGTGTATCTGGCTCTGATACTACCAGTGCCTACCCAGCCACTGACTAGTATCTCTCCCAGCCTGTCCCCACACACCCTCTCACCTGCTGACCTGTGGATGGGGGAATCACTCCTGCAGTGTTATTGTGTTCTGCCAGTGCATACAATGATCAGTGTTGCTAACTATAGCTGGCAGCACTGATTGTTTTGGGAAAAACCTAACAGGCTGGTTGTACTCAAGTCGATTAATAGATTGACTTGTGTAAAACCAACTAGCCCATACATAGATTGACTATGGCTGGTCTCTGCATAATTGGCGTAATTTTAATCCATGTATGACCCGCTTAACCACTATTCAGTCCCTAAATATCCTTCCACTCCTGTACATAGTGCTCACTGTCATACTCTCCACACTCCTCTCCTGTACATAGTGCCCACTGTCATACCCTCCACACTCCTCTCCTATACATAGTGCTCACTGTCATACCCTACACACTCCTCTCCTGTACAGAGTGCCTGCTGTCATACACTTCTCTCCTGTACATAGTGCCCACTGTCGCACCCCCCACACTCCTCTCCTGTACATACTGCTCACTGTCATACCCTCCACACTCCTCTCCTATACATAGTGCCCACTGTCATACCCTCCACACTCCTCTCCTATACATAGCGTTCACTGTCATACCCTCCACACTCCTCTCCTATACATAGTGCCCACTGTCATACCCTCCACACTCCTCTCCTATACATAGTGTTCACTGTCATACCCTCCACACTCCTCTCCTATACATAGTGCCCACTATCATACCGTCTACATTCCTCTCCTGTACATACTGCCCACTGTCATACCCTCCACACTCCTCTCCTGTACATACTGCCCCATCATACCCTCCACACTTCTCTCTGGTACGTACTACCCTCTGTCATACCCACACACTCTTCCTGTACATACTGCCCATTGTCATACCCTTCACACTCCTCCTGTACACACTGCCCAATGTCATACCCTTCACACTCCTCTCCTGTACATAGTGCCCACTGTTAGACCCTCCACATTCCTCTCCCTCACCTGCACATACTTCCCACTTATATACTGTCCATACTCCTCCCCTATGTCGCTTACCCACAAAAACAGTTCTTTAAAATTATACTGAATATCCTCAATGTTACCAGCTCTAGAATGGACACACTTTTGTTAGTTCAACTAAAGGAAATCTCAGTTCTCATATTTGTTCTGCCCCATTATTAGTACTCCTTT
This sequence comes from Rana temporaria, assembly GCF_905171775.1. Lineage (NCBI taxonomy): Eukaryota > Metazoa > Chordata > Amphibia > Anura > Ranidae > Rana > Rana temporaria. Next base: position 463,903,453 of record NC_053492.1, on the reverse strand, counting down.
AATTTTGTGATTACTACTATGATGTATAGAGGAACATCGGGGATCTCAGCTACTCTAAATATAGCACTTATATAAAAAAGTGGCCCTGAAAATCTTTTTTAAATGTTGGCAACTGTGCACTTAGGCACTGCCCAAGGGCCACCGTCCACCGGGTCAGTAGGGGGCCCCATGAGAGGCTCCTGGGATCCTGTGATAATAAAGTGGTAGTAAACTTTGCTAACATTACTACTTTTTAGAGGCCCTGGGGTAGGTTATGCCACAATGTACAAGTACAGGCATACCCCACTTTTAAGTACACAATGGGACCAGAGCATGTATGTAAAACGAAAATGTACTTAAAGTGAAACAATACCTTTTTTCACTTCTAGGGTGTAGTGGGGGGTCAGGAGCTGTAGTGGGGGTGTCAGGAGCTGTAGTGGGGGTGTCAGGAGCACACTGGAACAGGGTGGGGTATGCTCTCGGAGCTTCAGCTCCTTCTGCTGCGGCTGCAAAATGTCTGTAAAGTACTTATAAGGCACTTTACATACACTCGCAGGTATGTCCTTACTCGCGAGTGTATGTAAAGTGAGTGTACTTAAAGCGGGGTATGCCTGTATGCACAGCATATTAGCACATTAGTGTACACTTCAATTTTCAGACTGAGCCCTCCAGTGCTGCGCTGTGATGAATCAGGCGGGGGCCTGGACACTTCCATCTTCACCCGGTCTTCCTTCTGGGTTCTGTGCCATTGGTCACTTTCCTTGGCCGGGCTGCGTTCATGTCATTCCCACGCATTTATTTATTATTTATAAAAGGCCCCACCAAAATCCTCAGCACCAGGCCCATGATGTTCTTAATCTGGCCCTGGTTTTACGTCGTTTGCGTAAGTCATTTGCGAATAGGGTTGTGCGTCATTTACGTTCACGTCGAAAGCATTGGCTTCTTGCGGGTTAATTTGGAGCATGCGCACTGGGACACTTTCACGGACGGCGCATGCGCCGTTTGTAAAAAGCGTAATTTACGTGGGGTCACATAAAATTTACATAACAAACGCCCACATCTTACGCCGGCCTATTTACGCTACGCCGCCGCAACTTTGGTTTGAGAATACGAAACTTGCCTGTCAAAGTTGCGGAGGCGTAGCGTAAATAGGATACGTTACGCCCGCACAAAGATGTGCGCTTCTACGCGAATCCGGGCCTAAATTGTTATCCCTTCTCCCTATTTTACTATATTCAGAGAACAATTTACTTTTTTTCTACCATAACCACAGAAAAATGATATACTGTAAATCTGAGTGGGTTTTTCCAAGACACAACACTACACTATAGCCAGTGAACAAGGCTGAATAGAAAGAACACATGGAAACTAAAGGATAAAGAGTGTGTGTAAATATTTGCACGTTTGTATCTCTCTTAGATACAGTGCCTTGAAAAAGTATTCATACCCCTTGACATTTTCCACACTTTGTCACATTATAACCAAAAACGTAAATGTATTTTATTGGGATTTTATGTGATGGACCAACACAAAGTGTCACATAATTGTGAAGTGGAAGGAAAATGATAAATGGTTTGTCAAAATATTTTACAAATAAATAAGTGAAAAGTGTGGGGGGCATTTGTATGGCGCCCCCCGGTGTCAGTACTTTGTATAACCTCCTTTCTCTGCAATTACAGCTACAAGTCTTTTTGGGGATTTCTCTGCCAGCTTTGCACATCTAGAGAGGGACATTTCTGCCCATTCTTCTTTGCATTTTATCTCAAGTTCTGTCTGATTGGATGGAGAGCGTCTGTGATCAGCAATTTTCAAGTCTTGCCACAGATTCTCAATGTGATTTAGGTCTGGACTGTGACTGGGCCATTCTAACACATGAATATGCTTTTATGTAAACCATTCCATTGTAGCTCTGGCTGTATGTTTGGGGTCGTTGTCCTGCTGGAAGGTGAACCTCCGCCCAGTCTCAAGTCTTTTGCAGACTCTAAGGCCCCGTATACACGACCAAGTTTCTCGGCAGAATTCAGCCAGAAACTCGATCGGAGCTGGATTCTGCCGAGAAACTCGGTCGTGTGTACACTTTTCAGCGAGGAAGCCGACGAGGAACTCGTCGGGCTGAATAGAGAACATGTTCTCTATTTCCTCGTTGTTCAATGAGTAAAGTCGGCCCGCTGAGATCCTCGGCGGCTTCAACACTGAACTCGACGAGGAACTCGATGTGTTTGGCACGTCGAGTTCCTCGGACGTGTGTACGGGCCTCACAGGTTTTCTTCTAAGATTGTCCTGAATTTGGCTCCATCCATCTTTCTATCAACTCTGACCAGCTTTCCTGTCCCTGCCGAAGAAAAGCATCCCCACAACATGATGTTGCCACCACCATGTTTCACGGTGGGGATGGTGTATTCAGGGTGATGTGCAGTGTTCGTTTTCTGCCACACGTATAGCCAGATTCACGTAGGAGGGCGCATCTTTAGTTCGGCGTAGCGCATCCTATTTGCACTACGCCAACGTAACATAGTGAGGCAAGGCCAGTATTCACAAAGCACTTGCTTCGTAAGTTACGTCGGCGTACCGCAAATGGGCCGGAGTAACCCCGCCTAATTCAAAGTAGGCATGTAGTGGGCGGGCTACATTTAAATTAACCGTGACCCCATGTAAATGAAGGCCGTTCGTACGGCTATGCGCACGCATGCTCAGAATCACGTTGCAAATACTCAATGCTTTCGTGAACGTAACCTACGCCCAGCTCCATTCACGTACGCTTATGCAAACAACGTAAAATTCGACGGCTGTTCCATCGTCCATACCTTGCATGGGCTGCGCCATCTTTTTGGTGGTTTATCTTTACGCCTGAAAAACGCCTTACGTAAACGGCGTATCTTACTGCGACGGGCGTATGTACGTTCGTGAATCGGCGTATCTTGCTCATTTACATATTCAATGCATAAATCCACGTACACGCCCCTAGCGACCAGTGTAAATATGCAGCCAAGATACGACGGCGTAGGAGACTTACGTCGGTCGTATCTTGGCAACAGTGAGGCGTGTCTCAGTTTAAGAATGCGCGCAAAGATACGACGGCGCGCATTCGGACTTACGACGGCGTATCTACTGATACGCCGTCGTAAGTCTCTCTGAATCTGGCTAATAGTGTTTTGCTTTTAGGCCAAAAAGTAAAATTTTGGTCTCATCTGACCAGAGCACCTTCTTCCACATGTTTGCTGTGTCCCCCACATGACTTCTCACAAACTGCAAATGGGACATCTTATGTCTTTCTTTCAACAATGGTTTTCAATCCATAAAGGGCAGATTTGTGGAGAACACGACTAATAATAGTTGTCCTGTGGACAGATTCTCCCCCCTGAGCTGTGGATCTCTGCAGCTCCTCCAGAGTTACCATGGGCCTCTTGGCTGCTTCTCTGATGAATGCTCTCCTTGCCCGGCCCGGTCAGTTTAGGTGGACGGCCATGTCTTGGTAGGTTTGTAGTTGTGCCATACTCTTTCCATTTTCGGGCGATGGATTGAACAGAAGCTCCCTGAGATGTTCAAAGCTTGGAATATTTTTATATAGCCTAATCCTGCTTAAAACTTCTCCACAACTTTATCTCTGACCTGTCTGGTGTTTTCCTTGGCCTTTCGTAATGCTGTTTGTTAACTAAGGTTCTCTAACAAACCTCTGAGGGCTTCACAGAACAGCTGTAGTTATACTGAGATAAATTACACACAGATGAACTCTATTTACTAATTAGGTGACTTCTGAAGGCTATTGGTCCCACTAGATTTTAGTTGGGGGGTATCAGAGTACGGCTGGGTTCACACTACTACACTACTTTCATCCTACTTTGCTCTGTGTTCAATGTTTCCCTATGAGAGCGTCTTGTAGCGTCCTACACAAGTCGGTCCTACTTTGAAAATGCTCCCTGTACTACTTTTGGTCCTACATTGATCCTACTTCAGGCCCATTGAATATCATTGAAGTCGGACCAAAGTAGTATCCTGTTCATGAAAGTAGGATGGATGTAGGACCAATGTAGGATAAATGTAGGACCAATGTAGCAGAGCAAAGTAGGATGAAAGTAGTGTAGTAGTGTGAACCCAGCCTAAAGGGGGCTGAATACAAATGCCCCCCCACACTTTTCACAAATTTATTTGTAAAAAAAAAAAATTAAAAACAATTATAATTTTCCTTCCACTTCACAATTATGGTCCACTTTGTGTTGGTCTATCACAAATCCCAATAAAATACATTCGCATTTTTTTTGTTTTAACATGACAAAATGTGGAAAATTTCAAGTGGTGTGAATACTTTTTCAAGGCACTGGGTGTTTCCTGTTTGGGTGGGGGGCTGACTAACTCCAAATAACAGCTCACCAAGCAGCTCCGGTGACAAGACCTGTAATTTTGTCCCAAAAGGAAATTCTTCATTCATCAGAAGTATGTTTTTTTTTTTTTTTCAAATTAGTTACTAAAGTAAATCTCAGCGGAAGTCTGGCCTGGTCTGGCCTAATGTTAAAGCATTCCCTTTCTGATATCTGTTTCAGAACAGACAATTGCGCGGTCGTGCGACGTGGCTCCCAAACAAAATTAGCGTCCTTTTTTCCCCACAAATAGAGCTTTCTTTTGGTGGTATTTGATCACCTCTGCGGTTTTTATTTTTTGCGCTATAAACAAAAATAGAGCGACAATTTTGAAAAAAATGCAATATTTTTTACTCTTTGCTATAATAAATATCCCCCAAAAACATATATAATTTTTTTTTTCCTCAGTTTAGGCCGATACGTATTCTTCTACCTATTTTTGGTAAAAAAAATCGCAATAGGCGTTTATCGATTGGTTTGCGCAAAATTTATAGCGTTTACAAAATAGGGGATAGTTTTATTGCATTTTTATTAATTTTTTTTTTTACTACTAATGGCGGCGATCAGCGATTTTTTTCGTGACTGCGGCATTATGGCGGACACTTCGGACAATTTTGACACATTTTTGGGACCATTGTCATTTTCACAGCAAAAAATGCATTTAAATTGCATTGTTTATTGTGAAAATGACAGGTGCAGTTTGGGAGTTAACCACAGGGGGCGCTGTAGGAGTTAGGGTTCACCTAGTGTGTGTTTACAACTGTAGGGGGGTGTGGCTGTAGGTCTGACGTCATCGATTGTGTCTCCCTATAAAGGGGATCACTCGATCGATGCAGCGCCACAGTGAAGCACGGAGAAGCCGTGTTTACATACGGCTCTCCCCGTTCTTCAGCTCCGGGGAGCGATCGCGACGGAGCGGCTATAAACGAATAGCCGCGCTGTTGTCCCGGATCGCTCCCCGAGGGAATCCGACCGCCGCAAGTACCGGGGGGGGGGTCCCGATCGGACCCCAGACCCACATCTAGGCAGGCACGTACAGGTACGTTGATGTGCCTGTCCGTGCCATTCTGCCGACGTAAATGTACATGAGGCGGTCGGGAAGTGGTTAAAAAAAACTTCCTCAAGTTTTAAGTACAAGTCATAGGGCCAGATTCTCGTAGTTTGGCGTATTTTTGTGCGGGCGTAACGTATCCTATGTACGTTACGCCTCCGCAACTTAGACGGGCAAGTGCTGTATTCTCAAAGCACTTGCTCCGTAAGTTGCGGCGGCGTAGCATAAATAGGCCGGCGTAAGCCCGCCTAATTCAAATTTGGAACAGGGGGGCGTGTTTTATGTAAATAACTTGTGACCCGACGTGATTGACGTTTTTCACGAACGGCGCATGCGCCATCCGTGGAATATCCCAGTGTGCATTGCTCCAAAGTACGCCGCAAGGATGTATTGGTTTTGACGTGAACGTAAATGACGTCCAGCCCCATTCACGGACAACTTACGCAAACGACGTAAAATTTTCAAAATTCGACGCGGGAACGACGTCCATACTTGACATTGGTACGCCGCATATACGCCTCATATAGCAGGGGTAACTTTACGCCGGGAAAAGCCTAACGTAAACGGCGTATCTGTACTGCGTCGGCCGGGCGTACGTTCGTGAATTTGCATATCTAGGTGATTTACATATTTCTAGGCGTAAATCAGCATACACGCCCCTAGCAGCCAGCATAAATATGCAGTTAAGATCCGACGGCGTAACAGACTTACGCCGGTCGAATCTAATAGAAATCTATGTGTAACTGATTCTAAGAATCAGGCGCATAGATACGACCGCTCAGACTCAGGCCCCGTACACACGGCCGAGGAACTCGACGTGCCAAGCACGTCGAGTTCCTCGTCGAGTTCTGGGATGAAGCCGCCGAGGAGCTCGGCGGGCCGCCTTCTCCCATAGAACAACGAGAAAATAGAGAACATGTTCTCTATTTTCTCGTCGAGCTCCTCGGCGGCTCCATCGAGCCAAAACTGTACAGACGACAGAGTTTCTCGGCAGAATCCGGGTTTTGACTGAGTTTCTCGGTGAATTCTGCCGAGAAACTCTGTCGTGTGTACGGGGCCTCAGAGATACGACGGCGTATCTCCTTTGAGAATCTGGGCCATAATGTAGTTTATATCGCAAAATATATTGTTAGCATTTCTTTATGCATAGGCCACAACCCTTTAAAGTGGTTGTAAACCCTTATGCCGCGTACACACGATCATTTTTCGGGCATTAAAAAAACCGAAGTTTTTCCAACTTCATCATTAAAAATGACGTTGCCCACACACCACGTTTAAAAAAAATTATGAACAAAGCCGGTGAGGTACAACACGCACAACGGCACTCTAAAGGGGAAGTTCTATTCGACTTTGGGCTGCTTTAGCTGATTTTGTGTTAGTAAAAGACGATTCACGCTTTTCTGTCTGTTACAGACAGGCCTCGTACACACGATAGGTTAAACAGAGGACACCGGTCTGATGGACCGTTTTCATCAGTCAAAACCGATCGTGTGTGGGCGCAATTTTTTTAACCATCGGTTAAAAAAAGCCAACTTGCTTTAAATTTAACCGATGGATTCCTAACCGATGGGAAAAAAACGATCGTTAGTAGGCACAACCATCGGTTAAAAATCCACGCATGCTCAGAATCAAGTCGACGCATGCTTGGAAGCATTGAACTTCGTTTTTTTCAGCACGTTGTTGTGTTTTACGTCACCGCGTTCTGACACGATCGTTTTTTTAACCTATGGTGTGTAGGCGTGACGGACCATCAGTCAGCTTCATCGGTTAACCGATGAAAACGGTCCATCAGAGCGTTCTCATCGGATGGACTGATCGTGTGTACGAGGCTTCAGACCTACAGGTAAGTCTAGATTAAGGGCTAGATTCAGGTAGAATCGTGCATTGTTACGGCAGCGTTGCGTATCGTATTTATGATACGCCGCCGTAAGTAAGTGAGGCAAGTGCTGTATTCACAAAGCACTTGCCTCCTAAGTTACGGCGGCGTAGCGTAAATGGGGCCGGCGTAAGCGCGCCTAATTCAAATGAGGATGAGGGGGGCGTGTTTTATGTAAATGGGTGGTGACCCGACGTGATTGACGTTTTTTACGAACGGCACATGCTCCAAAGTACGCCGCAAGGACGTATTGGTTTTGACGTGAACGTAAATTACATCCAGCCCTATTCGCGAACGACTTATGCAAACGACGTAAAAAATTCAAAATTCGACGCGGGAACGACGTCCATACTTAACATTGCGTACGCCTCATAGAAGCAGGAGCAACGTTACGCCAGAAAAGCCTTACGCAAACGACGTAAAAAAATTCCACCGGGCGCACCTACGTTTGTGAATCGGCGTCTCTAGGTCATTTGCATATTCTACGCCGAAAACAACGGAAGCGCCACCTATCGGTCAGCGTAAATATGCACCCTAAGATACGACGGCGTAAGAGACTTACGCCAGTCGGATCTTAGCCTAATTTCGGCGTATCTTTCTTTCTGAATACAGAAAAAAGATACGCCGGCGCAGCTTTGAATTTACACGGTGTATCTATAGATACGCCAGCGTAAATTCTTGCTGAATCCGGCCCTAGGGCTTACCTGTAGGTGCAACAAATATCTCCTAAACCTACACGGTTTAGGAGATATTTGCAAAAGACATGCACCGATGTCTACGGTGCATGCGCCGTAGATTACGGTGCGCAGGCGCACAGAGCGTGCCGTTACTAACGGCGATCAAAATTGTCGCTCTATTTTTGTTTATAGCGCAAAAAAAATAAAAACCGCAGAGGTGATCAAATATCACCACAAGAAAGCTCTATTTGTGGGGAAAAAAGGACGTCAATTTTGTTTGGGAGCCACGTCGCACGACCGCGCAATTGTCAGTTAAAGAGACGCAGTGCCGAATCGCAAAAAGTGGACTGGTCTTTGACCAGCAAAATGGTCCGGGGCTGAAGTGGATATACACACACACATATACATACTGCATGTACATATAATTATTCTTAGTAAGTATCTCTCCCAAGAACTTCAAAGCAGCTGTAGATTTTCCTTTTAACAAAAATACAGCTAAAATGTTCATCAGTGATTAAAATACAGCAACCAATTATATCCGGGCTGCTTTTTTTATAACTTCTGTGCGGAGCCTTTAATTAGCTCTGTCAATTGCACTGTGCACTGTACCTACAGGACAGGATGAAAAGGACGGACCATCTAATTCTCACAGAGTGCAATTACAAGTATCTTGCAAAGCAACGTGCCAACTCCTTTTTTTGGGGACTGCTGAAAATAGTTAAGTTTTTTGGTCTATTTTAGGAACTATTTCCTCTTTATTCGTTTTAGGCAAACCACAAAAAAAAAAAAAAAAAAAAACCCCAACAAAGCTTGATGTTACTAACACAATGCTACCTTATGATTTCTAAACAGATGCGGGAGAAGCCAACGTTAACGCTACCATATTAAATGCCCCATTGTCAGACACATGTTGCAATAATTAAACATGTTTTGTTTTATTAAGTAACATTACTGAGGAAAGTCAGAATACATTTCTGTGGTCTTCCTCAAAGGACCTCTTAGCATGACTCAGTGACTCTAAACTTTAACATGTGGCTTTAAACATACACATAATCCAAATACAGCACTTATGATTCATAGGATTCTGAAAATAATACTTTGTTTGACAATTCCACTATTGGACGGTTGTAGAAGTTTATATACGGCAGCCCATCTTCCTGCGGCTTTGTCGCCTACAAACATGACATTTAGAACTCTGGTATATCGGTGGTGATGTTGGTTTATGATAGGGGGTTCCCAGACTCTTAAAGGGGCTGTAATGCCTCGTACACATGGCCAGACTTTCCGAGAAAAAAAGTCAGAAGCTCTTAGAAAGTATGGGCCAGATTCACATAGAAATGCGTTACGCTGCGGCGGCGTAACGTATCCCATTTACGTTACACTGCCGCAAGTTTACAGCGTAAGTGCTTGATTCACAAAGCACTTACCTGTAAACTTGCGGCGGTGTAACGTAAATCCGCCCGGCGCAAGCCCGCCTAATTCAAAAGGGGGCGGGGACCATTTAAATTTGGCACGTTCCCGCGCCGAACGTACTGCGCATGCTCCGTCCCTAAAATTACCCGACGTGCATTGCGCTAAATGACGTCGCAAGGATGTCATTTGTTTTGACGTTAACGTAAATGGCGTCCAGCGCCATTCACGGACGACTTACGCATACGACGTGAAATTTAAAAATTTGACGCGGGAACGACAGCAATACTTAACATTGGTTAGACCACCTAGAGGGCATGCTTAGTTTTACGCGATGCATCTCTACGGAAACAACGTAAATTTAGATTGACGGGCAAAGCGGACGTTCGTGAATCGGCGTAACTAGTCATTTGCATATTCTACGCCGACCGCAATGGAATCGCCACCTAGCGGCCCGGCCTAGAATTGCAGCCTAAGATCCGACGGTGTAACACAGTTACACCTGTTGGATATTAGGGCTATCTATGCGTAACCTGATTCTATGAATCAGGCGCATAGATACGACAATCGTATCTCAGAGATACGACGGCATATCAGGAGATACGCCGTCGTATCTCTTTTGTGAATCTGGCCCTATGAGCCAGAAAATAATGGACATTCAGAATATGTCTTGGATTGCTTTAAAATGGTTCTGTAATGTTTATCCACAATGGCCCGGATTCACGTAGAGCGGCGTATATTTGTGCGGGCGTAGTGCATCTCATATGCGCTACGCCGACGTAACATTGAGAGGCAAGAACAGTATTCACAAAGCACTCACTCCCAACGTTGCGCCGGTGTAACGTAAATTGTCCGGCGTAAGCCCGCTTAATTCAAAGTAGGAAGGAAGTGGGCGCGATCCATTAAAATGAAGCTTGACCCCATGCAAATATCGGGCCGAACGAACGGCGCATGCGTGCACATGCGCGCGCATGCTCAGAATCACATAGCATTTACTCCCTAAGATACGACGGCTCAATGCCTACGACATTAACGTAACCTACGCCCAGCCCCATTCACGTATGACTTATGTAAACGACGTAAAATACGACGGCTGTTCCGTCGTCCATACCTTTGCATGGGATGCGACCTCCTATAGGTGGAATAACTTTACGCCGGACGTACGCCTTAAGTAAACGGTGTATACTACTGCGACGACCGCAAGTACGTTCGTGAATCGGCGGATCTCGGTCAATTGCATATTTGACGCGTAAATCAATGGAAGTGTCCCTTGCGGCCAGCGTAAATATGCGCGCAGGCTCCGATGGCGTAGGAAACTTACGTCGGTCGGATGAAGCCACATTTCAGGCGTATCTAGCATTAAGAATCAGGCGCATAGATACGACGGCGCATCTGTGCACTTACGCGGCGTATAGAAAGATACGTCGGCGTAAGTGCTTTAAGAATCCGGGCCAATATCTCCCAGGATATATGCCATATTAGAAGAGTGAGTCATTCATAATGTTAGGACACATACTGTTAGATGCTAATGTCACCAACTCCAGCCCACCTGTCTGTCTGTTGTGATGTAACTGAATCTAGGATGGCTTCTGAGGATCTTGCATTGTGCTTGTGCTAAATTGACCCTTTATTGTGTGAAGGAGTTCTGTGATAATGTGTATTGTAGTTTAGGGGACCGCAAGGCTAGCCTAAAGGTCATGTGTATGAGTCATCAGCTGTAGTTAATTAGCTCATGTAAATTAGGTCAGGTCCCGGAGTCAGTGTGCCTGCTAAGAGATGTATTGAGGATGATGTGTGTTGGGGGCTCGTTATGTGACCATTGTGTGATGTTGTGGGTGAAGTTGGGTCATTGTTCATTTGGGTACTGCAGTCTTCTTTTGGTGTATATAAGACCCTGCTTTCTCAATAAAGATTGCCAGACCTGCTTGAACCTCATACAGAGCTGTGTCTCGTATCTGGGGAAGAATTATTCTTATGGGTCTCATTCGCCTGACTGTGGCGTGTCAGTAGCTGCCTTGTGTTCGGAAAGGGAATATCCTAAACAGCGTTAACGCCTTTTCGCATTTGGGGTGCCGTTACAGCCTCCATCTGACTTTTTTGGTCGAAAGTCCAACGGACCTTAGATTAGGGTGACCACGTATCCCGGATTGCCCGGGACAGTCCCGCATTTTGCAGGTCTGTTCCGGGCACCTTCATTTCAGGACAATACAGTGTCCCGAAAACAAAAAAGGGTGATTATACTCCGCTGCTTAAAACACACTAATTAATAAGACCAGCTGCTCACACTGCTAACAAAGACACATTAGCTGGAACAAACAGAAACAAAATTGTGTAGCGCTATGGCAAATTAATATCTATAATGGTAGTTCCTCATGGGAACAATGGGAACATAAATAAAGTAACAAATGCAATAAAAAAGTTCTCGTGAAAGATAAAGTCCAATGGTTGTAAACACAAAGTCCATATATCTGTAGACACCACATGCAAAATGAGGGAACTTGATTAGAATCCCATCGAGACAAATTGTGTAGTGAGTGATCACCGCCACCAGTGGTAGTAAATGGAGGCTTACCGAAGATGGTGGACCTGAAATGACGTACGTCAATCAAGTCATAACAAGCTTCAAGTACCAGACAGGGTACACAAAGTAGCAATCACCAAGAAACTTGCTAGAAGTAATCAATCAGTGTATGATCATAAATGGATAACCTTGGATCTTTGCAGCTCAGCAAGGGGTTAAATAGTTGAAAGAAAATGGAAAGAGAAGGGCCACATAGTGTAAACCGGTATAAAACTGGGTATTTATTGTAAAAAGATAGCAAGTGCACTCACATGTATCTGGATAAAACTCGCATATTCTATAGTATGAGGCGGCAGTGGAGGCGACCCGACGGCGTTTCGTGTTATTCACACATCATCTGGGGTCGAATATGCGAGTTTTATCCAGATACATGTGAGTGCACTTGCTATCTTTTTACAATAAATACCCAGTTTTATACCGGTTTACACTATGTGGCCCTTCTCTTTCCATTTTCTTTCAACTATTTAACCCCTTGCTGAGCTGCAAAGATCCAAGGTTATCCATTTATGATCATACACTGATTGATTACTTCTAGCAAGTTTCTTGGTGATTGCTACTTTGTGTACCCTGTCTGGTACTTGAAGCTTGTTATGACTTGATTGACGTACGTCATTTCAGGTCCACCATCTTCGGTAAGCCTCCATTTACTACCACTGGTGGCGGTGATCACTCACTACACAATTTGTCTCGATGGGATTCTAATCAAGTTCCCTCATTTTGCACGTGGTGTCTACAGATATATGGACTTTGTGTTTACAATACAGTGTCCCGGAATGAAACTGACCCAAGCCAAACTAATGCCCCCAAAAAAAGGCCGCCACATCACCGCTTTACTCACTGACAGTACTTGTCCTGGCCGGGAATGCCTGGAGGAGCACAATCCCCGCCCCCAGCTTGTGATTGGAGAAATCATAAATCCCACCTCTTGTGTCCAATCACTGTGCTGTGATTTGTTACAGCACAAGCTGATTTTTGGGAAGGGGGAGTGTCCCTGAATGGTAGTTTGGAAATGTGGTCACCCTACCTTAGATAGAGAATCTGTTCTCTTTTTGTCCTTCAGACTTCCAAAAGGCTCACGCCAGACTTTTGCACGGTCAAAAGTCCGGCCGTGTGTATGAGGCATAAAGGTTTTTTATTTATTTTTCTAAATAACAAACATACCATACTTACCTCCACTGTGCAATTAGTTTTGCACAGAGTGGCCCCGATCGTCGTCTTCTGGGGTCCCTCTGTGGCTTTTTCAACCTCTTCTCGACGCGAGAAGCTAACCCCCCTCTGGGAATTGCTCTCCCAAGGGGGTTAGCTTGCAGGCGTGCTCCTGTGTGATACAGTTGTCGGCCGCCATAGCTGCTAAGTGTATCACTCGGCCTCGACCCCCCCCGGCACGCCGCGTCATCGATTTGATTAACATTAATGTTGATTGGACCCTGGGCAAAAAAAAAACTTGGGGCCCCCCCATGCAATTTTGCTCTCCACTTATAGCTAGACTTATAATCAGTTTACTGTATGAGATCAGGCAGTGATTGTGATTGGTTGTGCTAGAGGTTACAGTGTATCATTACCACTTACTGATTGGTTGCTAGAGGTTACAGCACACATTAAAGCTCACTGATTCGTTGCTAGAGGTTACAGCACATGATTTCTTCTTGTTGATTGGTTGGTAGAGATTACTGTACAGTAATACTGCTCACTAATTAAGTGTCTAGAGGTTACAGTGCATCATCTCCTCACTGCAGAGGGGCATGATATACATATGGATGCCGCCTTTATTTACATATGAATGATGCAGGCCTCAGCAATTTACATATGAACGCCACTGCTACTTACATATGAATGCCCCCTTATTTACATATGAATGCCCCCTTATTTACATGTAAACACAGGGTCTGCAGGTGAGTCTCCTGTACACAACAATAGGGCAGAGCTGAGTAGCATTAGTAGCAGCACTTCACAGTGAGATATCAGGACACAGCAAAGGACTAAAACTTCAAGGGACAAGGGAATTTCAACTGGGATAGTTGGCAAGTATGAGGCAGCTGCTTTGGGCCCCACAACAATGAGAGGGCCCAGGGCAGCTTCCCCTTTTGCCCTGCCTTAAAGACGGCCCTGATCGCACCTACCTGAGGGTAAGTAAAACGGGGGCTCGGGGGGGGGGGGGGCGGTGACTGCATGGTGTTTTTTCACCTTAATGCATAGGATGCATTAAGGTGAAAAAACACAAAGCTTTACAACCCCTTTAAGCTTATTGACTCTTTCTTGAAGTTTCATGGACCCCTAAACATTTATTATATGAAAATAATTAAATACTACTTTATACTACACATGTACTGTATACAACATCATCCTTTCATACAGTGTATCTGGAATATATTCACAGCGCTTCACTTTTTTCCCCAAAAAAATTGTTACTCCAAAATGGAATAAATGAATTATTTTCCTCAACATTCTACAAACAATTCCCCATAATGATAAATGTGAAAGATGTTTGTTTGACATTTTTGCTAATTTAATTTAATATTTTTTTTCAAATCCCATGTACATTTGCTCAATACTTTGTTGAAGCCCCTTTGGCACCAATTTCAGCCTTAAGTCTTTCTGAATATGATGCTACAAGCTTGGCACACCTATTTTTGGGCAGTTTCTTCCATTCTTATTTCCAAGACCTCTCAAGCTCCATCGGGTTGGATGGGGAGGGTCAGTGCACAGCCATTTTCTGATCTCTCCAGAGATGTTCAATCGGGTTCAAGTCTGGGCTCTGGCTGAGCCACTCCTTTGTTATCTTGGCTGTATGTTTAGGGTGGTTGTCCTGTTGGAAGATGAACCTTCACCCCAGTCTGAGGTCCAGAGCGCTCTGGAGCAGGTTTTCATCAAGGATGTCTCTGTACATTGCTGCATTCATCTTTCCCTCAATCCTAAAAAAACATCCCCACAGCATGATGCTTCCACCACCATGCTTCACTGTAGGGATAGTATTGGCCAGGTGATGAGTGGTGCCTGGTTTCCTCCAGACATGACGCTTGTTATTTAGGCCAAATAGTTAATAGTGTTGCTCACAAATATTCGTATTGCGAATATTCGGCTCGAATATGGCATATTCGAGTATTCGCGATATATTTCGAATTTCGCGGTGAATATTCGCAATTTCCGAATATTCGCATTTTTTCAATTTGATTTTTAAAACAGATCACATCCTATCGACGTCTAAAAGCATTGCTGGTATGATTAGAGACCCTGGGCCGAGTAGCTAAGCTGAGGCGATCCTTTTATGTTGCCGAATTGAAAAAAAAAAAATTGCGAATTTTCGCTAATGCGAATGCGAAAATGATTGCGAATTTTCGATAACTGTGGTAGGAGAACTCTGATTGTCTCTGATGCAAAAGGGGGGGCTTTGTGTATGTTTCTGTTATGAATATTTGTATGTTTGACATTATTTTTTTTTTGTAAGAAGGAAAAAATTGCGCATACCTTAAAAAAAGGGGAGAATACAGCAGCAACTCAAAAATGTTATACAACATAAATTAATACAAGACAGAAAATGGAGTCGCTCTACAAGAATAAAAAATATGTCTAGTGACAAGACATGTGGGCAAATTATAAAATAAGCAAGCGCAAATAACTTGTGAAATACACAGTGAAACAAATATATAAAGAAATATAGTCCCAATAATAGAAAAATAATCTTTCATAAAAATGTCTTTGATATGTGAAGTGAAAAAAAGTCCAAAGCATGCAGCATGAACGTGTTCAATCTTCAAGGTGTTTGATTGACAAACGGCTGTGACAGATGGATAGAGTAAAGAATCACCACCAATGCAAAACACTTTTTATTTTGTATTGTAAAATATCAAGAATATTCTGAGCCAATCAGAGTGCTCCTTCCGCATTTGCCGAATATTCGCAATTATTTTGTATTGTAAAATATCAAGAATATTCTGAGCCAATCAGAGTGCTCCTTCCGCATTTGCCGAATATTCGCAATTATTTTGTATTGTAAAATATCAAGAATATTCTGAGCCAATCAGAGTGCTCCTTCCGCATTTGCCGAATATTCGCAATTATTTTGTATTGTAAAATATCAAGAATATTCTGAGCCAATCAGAGTGCTCCTTCCGCATTTGCCGAATATTCGCAATTATTTTGTATTGTAAAATATCACGAATATTCTGAGCCAATCAGAGTGCTCCTACAGCATTTGTCGAAATTGCGCAGTAAATATCGCATTCGCATTTTGCGAAATTTCGAAAAAATATCAAGAATATTCTGAGCCAATCAGAGTGCTCCTACCGCAGTTATCGAAAATTCGCAATTATTTTCGCATTCGCCTATATATTCGAGATATATCGCGAAATCGAATATGGCGTATTCTGCTCAACACTAATAGTTAAGTCTTTGTTTCATCAGACCAGAGAATTTTGTTTCTCATGGTCTGAGAGTCCTTCAGGTGACTTTTGGCAAACTCCAGGTGGGCTCCAGGTGGGCTGTCATGTGCCTTTTACTGAGGAGTGGCTTCCGCCTGGCCACTCTACCATACAGGCCTAATTGGTGGAGTGCTGCAGGGATGGTTGTTTTTCTGGAAGGTTCTCCTCTCTCTACACAGAGAAACACTGGAGTTCTGTCAGAGTGACCATCGGGTTCTTGGTCACCTCCCTGACTAAGGCCCTTCTCCCCCATTCGCTCAGTTTGGCCAAGCGGCTCGCTCTAGGAAGAGTCCTGGTGGTTCCAAACTATTTAGGGATGACAGAGGCCACTGTGCTTATTGGGACCTTCAATGCCGCAGAAATGTTTATGTACCCTTCCCCAGATCTGTGCCTCCATACAATCCTGTCTCGGAGGTCTAGAGACAATTCCTTGGACTTCATGGCTTGGTTTGTGCTCTGACATGCACTGTTAACTGTGGGACCTTAAT
This sequence comes from Rana temporaria, assembly GCF_905171775.1. Classification (NCBI taxonomy): domain Eukaryota; kingdom Metazoa; phylum Chordata; class Amphibia; order Anura; family Ranidae; genus Rana; species Rana temporaria. The sequence goes on along the minus strand of NC_053492.1, from coordinate 463,886,618 downwards.
ATAGACAGGTGTGTGCCTTTCCAAATCGTGTCCAACCAACTGAATTTATCACAGGTGGACTCCAAATCAAGATGTAGAAACATCTCAAGGATGATCAGTGGAAACAGGATGCACCTGACCTCAATTTTGAGTGCCTTGGCAAAGGCTGTGAATACTTATGTACATGCAATTTTTTAATTTAAAATTTTTAATAAATTTGCAAAGATTTCAAATAAACGTCTTTCACGTTGTCATTATAGGGTATTGTTTGTAGAATTTTGAAGAAAATAATGAATTTAATCCATTTTGGAATAAGGCTGTAACATAACAAAATGTGAAGAAGGTGAAGCGCTGTGAATACTTTCCTGATGCATTGTATATGGTCACCAGTGTCTGTTCTGGAAGCACACATCATAACATGCTCCCAGCATAGAGTTGTCACCGACAGCTTCGGCTCTCGTATTGGGTATCAGGAGCCAAGAGGATCAGCTCCCGGTCACATGATCACTGTGATAGCCTGCGATTGGCTATCATAGTGATCATTCTGTTAAACTGGCCCTGTTTTCTCTTCTTTTTATTCCTAGTCAGAGAAGAATGTAGGCCAAAAAAACGGTCTCTGTAAACAAAAATAATAATAAAATGATAATGATATTAAAACCCTTGTCCTCAACAGGACTATGTCCACCGTAAATGCTTCCTCTGTCCAGAACCAACACTATTCAAGACTCTTTAGCCCCCCAGTCACCAGCCGTACTTCTGTGTAGGGTAAAAACCAGCAGGCTCACTTTATTAACACACATGTTACAAAAGATATTCAACTCCGAGACACTTCCCCCCACCCATGGATTCAGGGCGGGTGAAACTGTCCAATGACAATAGACACACAGGTCAGGTATATTCAAACTTCTCATCAGTAAACAGTCTTATCAGCAGTGGGGCTTCTGGAGGAGTCCCCCCTCCCTCTTTCCTCACAACAGACACACTTACACATCCCATAATATTTGAGGTTGACAGCCACAATAGAACAATAAAATACAGTCACACCCCAAACGATCACAGCAGAGAGTACACAACAAAATAAGACAATATACAATACACACACACACATACACAACATTCCAATATGGCTGTACAGTGAGTCCGATTAGTACAGATCAGACTGGATTTCTGGGTCACCCTGTGCTCCTATAAGAGACACGGGGTGATTTACACATAAGAGGGCCTGGGGAATCTGGACACAAACTTTCCAGAGCTCTTCACGGCAAGCTGAGTTGCACAAACCCCCCACCCAAAGTGACTCCTGTCACACCAATAATAATTATAATAAAAAAGCTAAAACAGCTAGAATAATGCCTTGATCTAAGTTAGTGTCAGAATCAATATGTTTTAGGTAGCATTAATAAAATATATATTTAAAGTCTGTAGCCCAGATTCACAAAGGACTTACGACGGTGTATCTCCACGTACGTTGTCGTAAGTCCGAATGTGCGCCGTCGTATCTTTGAGAATGATTCATAGAATCAGATACGCCTCACTGTTGCCAAGATACGAGCGGTGTAAGTCTCCTAAGCCGTCGTATCTTGGGGTGCATATTTCCGCTGGCCGCGCTTCCGTATATTTCCGCGTTGAATATGCAAATGAGCTAGATACGCCGATTCACGAACGTACTTGCGCCCGGCGTATTAAAATACGCTGTTTACGTAAGGCGTACGACCGGCGTAACTTTACCCCTCATAAAGCAGTCATGTTAAGGTATGGATGTCGGAAACGTCGGAACAGCGTTGTATTTTATGTCGTTTGCGTAAGTCGTACGTGAATGGGGATGGGCGTAGGTTACGTTCACGTCGACTGAGCATTGAGCCGGCGTAACTTAGGGAGAAAATTCGACGTGATACTGAGCATGCGCCGTTCGTTAGGCGCGTCATTTACGTGGGGTCACGATTCATTTCCATACAACAAGCCCCCTACCAGCCTACTTTGAATTACGCAGGCTTATGCCGGCCCATTTACGCTACGCCGCCGCAACTTACGGAGCAAGTGCTTTGTGACTACTGCACTTGCCTGTCTAAGTTGCGGCAGCGTAGCGTAAATAGGATACGCTACGCCTGCACAAAGATACGCCCAGATACGTGAATCTGGCCCAGTGTGTTTTAGCCTTGGTTCAGACCTATTCTGCTGCATTCTGCATATAAGGCAGCTCATTCATTTTAATAAAAGTTTCTCTGCACTCACACCAGTCGAAATCACAATAACTGTTGAAGCAGTACTGTAATCGTAAGGAAAAGTTCATATGAACATATAAAAGGACTTATTCCTACTGGTATCCTGGGTGAATTGACTGATGAAATTATGGTCCCAGTAGGTAGGTACAGTGCCTTTTGAATTTTGAATGTATTTCCTTTACACACACATGAATTTAATGGCCTCCTAGTCTTAGTCCGTTGGGTTCAATATTGAGTTGGCCCACTCTTTGCAGCTATAACACCTTCAACTCTTCTGGGAAGGCCGTCCACAAGGTTTAGGAGTGTCTATGGGAATGTTTGACCATTCTTCCAGAAGAGCATTTGTGAGGTCAGGCATGATGTGGCCGAGAAGGCCTGGCTCACAATTCTAATTCACTCCAAAGGTATTCTATCAGGTTGAGGTCCTAAACCCCAAACTCGCTCTTCAACACGATACTGCCAAAAGTATTGGGCCACCACTTTTAATCATTTGGTGGAGGGAAAATTATAGTTTGGGGTTGTTTTTCAGGGGTTGGGCTTTGTCTCTTGGTCTGCACAGAGTCCTGACCTGAACCCGATAGAACACCTTTGGGATGAATTAGAGCGGAGACTGCGAGCCAGGCCTTCTCACCCAACATTAGTGCCTGATCTCACAAATGCACCTCTGGAAGAATGGTCAAACATCCCCATAGACACACTCCTAAACCTTGTGGACGGTCTTCCCAGAAGAGTTGAAGCTGTTATAGCTGCAAAGGGTGGGCCAACTCAATATTGAACCCTACGGGGTAAGACTGGGATGCAATTAAAGGTCATGTGCTTGTAAATACTTTTGGAAATATAGTGTACATGGTGCTGAGGAAAGAGTCTGAATGTTGGTTATGCACTCTGCAGCCCACCTGACCTGAATTTGATTTCCGCACAGGAATTCCACATATTTTTTTCTGCCATACCCAGATCATTTCTGGTGGGGTTATGCAGGACACATCAACGAAAAGCATATGTTATATGCAAAACAGACATTTTACACCATAAACACACAATGTTCTATAATACAATTACATTTTTTCTATGGTTTTAAATCATCTGAAGATAATTTACATTGTCAAGAAAATTAGAACCCGAATATAATATCCAAACTCATAAAACATGTCAAAAATATTCCAGGCGAATGTGACATTTACACAGTAAATGTAATTTTCCTTTAATTATACCAGGAAAAAAAAAAATATATAGTTTACTTTTATCCCAATTAACCACTTCAGCCCCGGACCATTTGGCTGGCCAAAGACCAGGGCACTTTTTGTGATTCGGCACTGCGTCGCTTTAACTGACAATTGTGCGGTCGTGCGACGTGGCACCCAAACAAAATTGACTTCCTTTTTTTCCCACAAATAGAGCTTTCTTTTGGTGGTATTTGATCGCCTTTGTGGTTTTTATTTTTTGCGCTATAAACAAAAAAAGCGTAAATTTTGAAAAAAGGCAATATATTTTCCTTTTTTCTATAATAAATACCCCCAAAATATATATAAAAAACATTTTTCCTCATTTTGGGCTGATACGTATTCTTCTACATATTTTTGGTAAATTTTTTTTTTTTTTTATAGCATCTACAAAATAGGGGATAGTTTTATGGCATTTTTAGTAATAATTTATTTTTTACTAGTAATGGCAGCGATCAGTGATTTTTATTGTGACTGCGACATTATGGTGGAAAACATAGGACACTTTTGACACCATTTTGGGACCGTTGTAATTTTTACAGCGATCAGTGCTAAAAAAATGCATTGATTACTGTAAAAATTACACGGGCAGGGAAGGGGTTAACCTGTAGGGGGCGCTGAAGGGGTTACGTGTGTCCTAGGGAGTGCTTCTAACTGTTAGGGGGCGTGGCTACAAGTGACACGTAACTGATCGCTGTTCCCGAAGAGAGGGAGAAGACGATCAGTGACATGTCACTAGGAAGAATGGGGAGATGTTGGGCCAGATCCATGTACATCGGCGCATATTTCCGTCGGGCGTAGCGTATCTAAGATACACTACGCCGCCGTAACTTATTTTTTTTGTATCCTCAAAGAATGCGCGCCGTAAGTTACGGCGGCATAGTGTATCTTTGGCGGCGTAAGGGCGCGCAATTCAAATCGATGTGATGGGGGCGTGTTTTATGTAAATACGTCGTGCCCACGTTTTTTTTGAACGGCGCATGCGCCGTCCGTGGGGGTATCCCAGTGCACATGCTCGAAATTAAACCGGAACAAGCCAATGCTTACGACGGTGACGTCATTCTACGCAAATCCCTATTCGCGAACGACTTACACAAACTACGTCAAAAATTAAAAATTCGACGCGGGAACGACGGCCATACTTAACATTGAGTACACCTCATAATAGCAGGGATAACTATACGCCGGAAAAAGCTGAACACAAACGACGTAAAAAAATGCGCCGGCCGGACGTACGTTCGTGGATCGCCGTATCTAGCTAATTTGCATACTCGACGCAGAATACGACAGAAACGCCACTTAGCGGCCGGCGGAAAAATGCACATATGATCCGATGGCGTACTAAGACGTACGCCAGTCGGATCGAGCCCAGATGCAGTCGTATCTTGTTTTGTAGATACAAAACAAAGATACGACGCGGGAACTTTGAAATTACACGGCATATCAATAGATACGCCGGCGTAATTCTTCTGTGGATCTGGCCCGTTGTGTTTATTTCTCTGAGATCCGACCGGCGTAAGTGTCTTACACCGTCGTATCTTAGGCTGCATATTTACGCTGGCCGCTAGGTGGTGCTTCCGTATATTTACGCAAGGAATATGCAAATGAGCTAGATAGGCCGAATTCAGAAACGTACGTCCGGCCGGCTCATTTTTTTACGTAGTTTACGTTAGGCTTTTTCCGGTTACTTCTGCTGCATGAGGCGTAGCTAATGTTAAGTATGGACGTTGTTCCCGCGTCGAGTTTTTAAAATTTTACGTTGTTTGCGTAAGTCGTTCGCAAATAGGGCTGTACGTAAGTTACGTTCACGTCTAAAGCATTGATGATTTGCGGCGTAATTTCGAGCATGCGCACTGTGATTTTTTCACGAACGGCGAATGCGCCGTTCATAAAAAACGTCAAATACGCGGGGTCACAGTTAATATACATAAAACACACCCACATCATCCACATTTGAATTAGGCGGGCTTACGCCGACACACATACGTTACGCCGCCGTAACTAAGGGCGCAAGTCCTTTCTGAATACGGAACTTGCGCCCTAATTTACGGCGGCGTAACGTATCTGCGATACGTTGCGCCCGCAGATAGATAGACAATTCTATCTGAATCCGGGCCAGTGAGTACAGTGGAACCTTGGATTAAGAGCATAATTAGTTCCAGGAGAATGCTTGTAATCCAAAGCACTCGCATATCAAAGCGAGTTTCCCCATAGAAGTCAATGGAAAAGAAAACAATTTGTTCCACATTGACTTCTATGGCATGCAATACTGCATTGTGGCAAGAGGTGTGGGGGGGGGGGGGCCGGAGAGACTCGGAAAGGCTTGGAAATACTCAGGAAATGAGTGTTTACAAGTATTTCTGAACGGCTCTGAGTGTCACCGGCGCCCCTGCGCCTCTGGACAAATGCGGTACTACATACTGCAGAGGCTTGAATCCTGCGCAACGCTCGCAAACCGAGTCAGGATTTAGAAAAAAACATTTGCATTGCGAAACGCTCGTTAACCGCGTTACTCGCAATCCGAGGTTCCAATGTAGCTATAAATATACTGCATTATAGAGAATTCCTTTTCATTAGTAAGTAGGAATAAAGATCTAGGTATTTCTAATGTGTTTTGGATAATCACTATGTGATCTACTTCCCTTTTGATTGTTTTATTTTTTTAAAAGCCTAAGTTCAGGTAAAAAAATCAAAAAAATAGCACAAGGGACAATACTATTATTTATAGAGAAGTGTTCTTTGTGCTGGTTTTGTAAAGCAAACATTAATACACTACGGGGGGGTTTCTAAGCTTCCTTGCTTTACCGCAAAATGACCTGAAAAGACGCAAAAGCAAAACAGCATCTTCACCCTTTCTCATGTTCACAGGGGTGCAGAGTAAGTTCATTCATGAGTTTAAATCACAGAAGAGGAAATCCATCATCCTCCGCAGTTACAAATTAATCAATGGCGTGAATGAAAAAAAAAAAAAAAAGTCATCACCACTGTCCCAAGGTAGCTAGTAATACATCGAAGAAACGATCCTTGTAAATGTCAGATAATAAAGATACAAAGGGCCAGATTCACAAAGCACTTACGCCGGCGTATCTCGAGATGCGCGGCGTAAGTGTAAATATGCGCCGTGCGTATCTATGCGCCGTATCTCCAAAACGAGATACGCCTGAAAACCAGCCTTTTCCGACCGACGTAAAAAGGTTACACCGGCGCATCGTGGGGCGCAAAAATACGTTTGTGCGGCGCATGCTACGCGCTGTGCGCATCAGCTGTTTGTCCGGTCTAAAGTTACCCCTTATAAAAGCAGGCTTAACTTTGCACCAGACGTGTGCAGGTCAGCTAAAGCAACACCGTTAGGGAAGAGCTGAGCATCCACACTTGCAGGACAACAATCTGTATGCCAACATGCCAGGGGCATCCATGCTCATAGCTATACTAGTGGCTTTAGAGGCGCGCAGAAGGAGGAGGGAACAGAGGAGGAGGAGGAGGGCACGGGAGAGGATATACCACACACGCATAGACGTCTTTGGCATGGCTGCTTCTGAGGTGTCTCGCATCTTCAGATTCACCCCTGAAGCCATCGTGGAATTAACCACAACCCTGAAAGATGACATCACCAGCCCAACACAACGCTCACATGCAGTGCAGCCACTGGTGAAGGTTGTGGCAACACTCCATTTCCTTGCCAGTGGAGTGGAGCTGTGGCTGGGATGTCACAATCCTCCATGAGCAGATCTGTGCACCAGGTTGTCCCCGCAATCCTCAGACGCATGGCCAACCAAATCATCAAACCCACCCAGAAGGGTGCGGCTGAAGACAATGCGTGATTTCTACAGAATTGCACAATTCCCACGCACCGTGGGGGCCATTGATTGCACACATGTGGCACTACAGCCCCCCCCCCCGTGAGACAGAGCACATATACCGCAATCGGAAGTAGGGTTGTCCCGATACCACTTTTTTAGGACTGAGTACGAGTACCGATACTTTTTTTCAAGTAGTCGCCGATACCGAATACCGATACTTTTTTTAAAATGTGTCCCCAAATGCAGCGATGTCCCCCCACAGATGCAGCCATGTATCCCCCCATCCAGCCATTGTCTCCCCCCATCCAGCCATTGTCTCCCCCCATGCAGCCATGTATCCCCCAATCCAGCCATTGTCTCCCCCCATGCAGCAATGTATCCCCCCATCCAGCCATTGTCACCCCCCATCCAGCAATGTATACCCCCATCCAGCCATTGTCTCCCCCCATGCAGCCATTGTCACCCCCCATGCAGCCATTGTCACCCCCCATGCAGCCATTGTCACCCCCCATGCAGCCATTGTCACCCCCCATGCAGCCATTGTCTCCCCCATGCAGCCATTGTCACCCCCATGCAGCCATTGTCACCCCCCATGCAGCCATTGTCACCCCCCATGCAGCCATTGTCACCCCCCATGCAGCCATTGTCACCCCCCATGCAGCAATGTATCCCCCCATCCAGCCATTGTCACCCCCCATCCAGCAATGTATCCCCCCATGCAGCCATTGTCACCCCCCATGCAGCCATTGTCACCCCCCATGCAGCCATTGTCACCCCCCATGCAGCCGTGTCTCCCCCCATCCAGCCGTGTCTCCCCCCATCCAGCCGTGTGTGTCACCCCCCATGCAGCCGTGTCTCCCCCCATCCAGCCGTGTGTGTCTCCCCCCATCCAGCCGTGTGTGTCTCCCCCCATCCAGCCGTGTGTGTCTCCCCCCATCCAGCCGTGTGTGTCTCCCCCCATCCAGCCGTGTGTGTCTCCCCCCATCCAGCCGTGTGTGTCTCCCCCCATCCAGCCGTGTGTGTCTCCCCCCATATGCAGCCATGGCCCGCTTACCTGCTACCGCCGACTGTGTACTACGGCCGGCCAGGAACATTACAGCTTTGAATAGCTTTTGATTGGCGCCACGCTGCGTGTATAGACACTCCCCCTCGCTCGGGATTGGACAGTTCACCCGAGCAAGGGGGAGTGTCTATGCGTGGCGCAAATCATTACAGCTATTCAAAGCTGTAATGTTCCCGCCCGTATTACACAGTCAGCGGCGTAACGGCGGCGGATCGCAGCGGCGAATTGCGGCTCCGGTCGGCGGCGGCGGCGCGGCGCGGGGGGGGTTAAGTATTCTATTTGTGTATCGGGGCGGGGTATCGGCGTCTGACTACCGCCGAAAAAACTCGGAATCGGTCCCGATACCAATACTAGTATCGGTATCGGGACAACCCTAATCGGAAGCATTGGCATTCCATCAACGTACAGGTGATAGTCGATGCCCAATGCCTCATATGGCACGTCCATGCCAAACACCCAGGATCCAGCCATGACAGCTACATATACCGTCAGAGCCACATCCCAACAGAATTTGAACAGAACATGTATGAGGACAGCTGGCTGGTTGGTGAGTGACATGGGTGTCAGGTATGACTGTCCCCCCCCATGATGCAGACATCAAAAGGGGCACATACTGTACATGACTAACATCCTCCTGTCTTTTCCCTTCCAGGTGACTCTGCATATGCACTTGGACCCCATCTCATGACTCCATTCCGGAACCCCCAAACCCCAGGAGAGGAAAGATACAATCAAGCACACGCATGTACCTGTGGAGTGGTGGAACGCACCTTTGGCCTCCTGAAGTCCCGTTTCCGATGCCTTGATAAGTCTGGGGGTACCCTGTTGTATTCCCCAAACTTTGTGTGCCAGATCATCGGTGCATGTTGCATGCTGCACAACTTCGCCGTGAGAAGGGGTCTGGAGATTGAGCTACGTGATGACCTGACCCCCGAACCAGACAATCCCCCCCTGCCTGAGGGTACCCCGTCTTCTGAGGGAGCAACCGTCAGGAGACGCCTCGCATGCACACCACTGTGGTCCCTAGCACACACACCCCACATCCTCATCAAATTGGATTAGACCAAAGTACACCGCACGGTACTAGGGAGCAGCAACGCCACGCCAAGGCTCCAATTATGTAACTGTACATTCATACACCATTCACACGGACCTGGGATCACTTCTCCCTGGTCCTGGGGAACCCTTCTCCACCACAAATGAGGGTGACACCCCTTTTCCGGCAGGAATGTCACCCCCACATTCATACATCATTCACAAACATAAAACAAATCATAATCACAGTAAAAACAAAAACAATTGATAAAACACTGCAAACAAAAGTACACAAAAAATTAACGTCGGCGTGACCCACGCCTGGGATGGCCACGCCCCCGGCCCCTCAGGGGAGACTCATGGGGGGGGGAATCAGGGGAAGGTCTCTGCCCACCAAGGCCACGGCTATCCTGTTGAGGCCAACATTCAGGGCTGCCGTATTGGCCTGGACTGCCTGGGTCAGGGCATACACCTCCTGACCCACGCCTGCTGTGGCAGTCTGCATTTCATTAAAACAGTTTATGAATGCCAAGGAGTTACAGCTCACGTCATTCACTGAGTCCTTTATGGAGGCCAGGCTCTCCTCCATCCGGGCCAAAGTCTGCGTGACCTGACCCAGATGGCGGGTCTGAAGGGCCTGGTCCCTCCTAAGATTTGCCGGCAGAAAGTGCCTCCAGATGAGGCTTGTGGCCTGGGAGAAGGGGAGCCCCTTGGGGGGGAGCCCTGTTGGGGGAGGAGTGGGAGGGGCTACCCCTGATGGAGGCCTGACTGCCAGCCACAGGGGGAACGTCCTCCAAATGGAGTAGTACCTCATTGGCACTGGTGACCTCCTCCTCCTCAACCTCCTCCCCCTCAACCTCCTCCTCCTCCTCATGAGGTGAGCTGTGGCCACTCCCCTCCCCTGAGGACTCCTGGCTTTCCTGGGGGTCTTCATCAGCCTGATGTCCGGGGGATGGTGCAGACTGGCCAGATTTGCCCCGCACCCTCCTGCCCATCTGTGGATGACACAAAACATACACAGGTTGGAGGATCCACACACTTGTCACATATTCCCTTCCCCCCCCACACACATGCTACTCGCCAGATAGAAAAAAAAAAAAAAACTTACCTGTCCTCACGGCCTCCTCGGAGTCAAAGCCAGGCAGGCCCACCACTTGCTGCCTGTGGAAGCACTGGGCCACCGCACGCTCCTCAGCAGTCAGCCTTATGGTGCAAGGTGGTCCCCCTCCAGTGCCCATGGCATGTGCTGTTAGCGTGGCCAGCTTCTTACGGACCACGCGCCTCAGATCGTTAATCTTTTTGGTGATCCCACTGACAGTCCTCATCTCCCACCCCCAACACATTGATATCATCAACAATGTCCTTAAGGATCTGCTTCTTCCTGGCCGTGGTGGTGTCCCGGCTCTCAGGGCCATGCAAAAACCGCCCATGTAGGGTGATGGCCCTGGCAAGAATCTCCTTCTCCCGGACAGAGAAGTTTAACTTCCTCTTCTTTGGTGCCATATCAGCACCAAACACTCAGCACAAACAGACACAAAAAACAGACAGCACAAACAGACAGCACAAACAGACAGCACAAACAGACACAAAAACAGACACCAAAAAACAGACACAAAAACAGACAGCACAAACAGACAGCAAATACAATCTCCAATAACACTCTCCACTAAGACTTTCCAATAACACTCCGACACAAACCAACAAACAGCCACAGACAACAGAACAAAAGCACCTTGCTTCAGGAAGGGAAACAATTGGATGTACTTTTGCAATGGAAGGGCGTATGTCTGGGCCTATTTATGCACTGGGCGTATCTCACTAAGTATGCTGGGCCTAGTTCCTATCTCACTGATTGCGCCGGGCCGAGTTCTGAGCATGCGCAGAGAGGCTCTGACCATAGTCAGCGTCATGCGCATGCGCAGTCCGGCCGGCCCTTCATTTGCATGGGGTCACGGCTCATTTCAATGGAGCACGCCCACTTCCTTCCCACTTTTAATTATCCCGCCTTACGCCTCAGAATTTACGTTACGCTGGCGCATATTTGGGCGCAAATACTCTGTGGATACGGTACTTGCGTCTCTAAGTTGAGCCGGCGTAACGTAAATGAGATGCGCTACGCCGGTCTATATATGTGCCGCTCTACATGAATCTGGCCCAAAATAGATTCACAGAGATTTACGTTACTCCGCGGCGGCGTAAAGTATCCCATTTACGTTACACCGCCGCAGGTTTACAGCGTAAGTGCCTGATTCACAAAGCTCTTACCTGTAAACTTGCGGCGGTGTAACGTAAATCTGCTCGGCGCAAGCCTGCCTAATTCTTAATGGGGCGGGCACCATTTAAATTAGGCGCGTTCCCGCGCCGAACGTTCTGCGCATGCTCCGTGTTCAAATTTCCCGACGTGCTTTGCGCGAAATTACGGCGCCCCAACGGTTTTTTAAATGCGACGTGCGTTACGGCGTTTTGTATTCCCGGACGTCTTACGCAAAAAAAAAAAAATGGAAATATGGCGGGGGAACGACAGCCATACTTTAACATGGCTGATCTAAAGATAAGCCATGTTAAAGCAGGTGTAACTTTGCGACGGGTAAAAACGACTAGCGACGACGTACGGGATTGCGACGAACACGCGGATCTTCGTGGATCGCCGTAACTAGTCATTTGCATATTCTATGCCGACCGCAATGAAATCGCCACCTAGCGGCCGGCCTAGAATTGCATCCTAAGATCCGACGGTGTAAGTCAATTACACCTGTCGGATCTTATGGCTATCTATGCGTAACTGATTCTATGAATCAGTCGCATAGTTAGGACGGGCGGATCACAGATATACGCCATCGTATCTCTTCTGTGAATCTGGCCCTATATTACCAAAAGTGTATAAAGGGGGGAAAAAACGCGCTATTCACAAGTAAATAAATTAATCAAAATAAGTTATCAAGAACCGAAAGCAGCAACTCACATGTGAGATATCACAAAAATGTTCTAACTTACCGTGTTTCCCCGAAAATAAGCCTGGGTCTTATATTAATTTGGGCAACAAAAGACACAGTAGGGCTTATTTTTGGGGTAGGTCTTACCATGTAATGTGATGTCTTCTCTCCCCCTCTCCCTCCCTGCCTGTCAGGAATCCCCAGTGTGAACTGAGATAAAATGCTTGTAAAACCCTATAATCCACTCTATTACAGGCATATATAATGTACAATGTGTGTGTTTCTGTAATATAATTGTGCCAAATACCTTCGCTTTTGTGACCCGCCGGAGCTCTCTTCCCCATTATTATATTAGAGAAACACACACATTGTACATTATATATATTACTGTAATAGAGAGGATTATAGGATTTTACAAGCATTTTAAACTAGGGCTTATTTTCGGGGTAGGGCTTATATTGTGGCCCTCCTGGAAAATAACGCTAGGTCTTATTTTCAGGAAAACATGGTATACAGTATATACACATTTATATATATATAAATAGAGGATAATGTAGAGGATTTTCTTTTGCTGCTCTTCTGCTGCGCCCTTGCATTGTTTGTGTGAATAGTTACCATCACAGTTATGTATCATTTCCTTTTTTTTTCTGGTCAGCCTCAGCCAGTTTGTTTTTTGCGCCGTCCTATTCTCAGATGAACACATGTTGTGTACTTTCTCTTAGATAAACCACATACACTTTATTGAGATTTAAATATATAGCAGAGCACATTTATTTCCTGGAACAAGACACAGATTTCCTTTGAGGGCAACTCCATCTATTTTTTCATCCTAAAATAGTTTACAAATGTCGTATTTTGATGCATTTGCGTGGAGTCTCCCAATCTGGGTGATTTTAGGACAATCCAAGATAATTCTTTTTTTTTTTATTTAACATACTTCTAATCCCCAAACAGAAATGGATCCAGTAGAAAAAGATATTACACGTCAAAGTAAAATTCTTTGTCTGTGAAAGAAAAGTTATATGAAAAAAAAAAGGTAAAAGTTAAACAGTCATCATGATAACTGACTACAGTGAAATATGAAATATTTCTTTTCTGTGCATTGAGTCCTAGGCACAGCTGGATGTGGGAGTAACCTGAAGGAACTACTCTATAATGATTTAAGCAGCCGGTATTCCCACTGTGAGCCTGATTTGACATTTCAACCGGTGTGTTGTTTCAATATAAAGAAGGATTACTAATAATTATGGGTGGAACAGATGGGCTGAATCGTAGAGAACATCATTTGTCAGCTGGTGGTGTCTGTTACTGCCTATAGACATGCAACTGTCTTCTTCCAGCCATTGATGTCTACCACTGCCCATAGACATGAGACTGTCATCTGTCAGGTGGAGGTGTCTGCCACTGCCCATAGACATGAGACTGTCACCTGTCAGGTGGAGGTGTCTACCACTACCCATAGACATGAGACTGTCATCTGTCAGGTGGAGGTGTCTGCCACTGCCCATAGACATGAGACTGTCACCTGTCAGGTGGAGGTGTCTGCCACTGCCCATAGACATGAGACCGTCACCTGTCAGGTGGAGGTGTCTGCCACTGCCCATAGACATGAGACTGTCATCTGTCAGGTGGAGGTGTCTGCCACTGCCCATAGACATGAGACGGTCATCTGTCAGGTGGAGGTGTCTGCCACTGCCCATAGACATGAGACCGTCACCTGTCAGGTGGAGGTGTCTACCACTGCCCATAGACATGAGGCTGTCATTTGTCAGGTGGAGGTGTCTGCCACTGCCCATAGACATGAGGCTGTCATCTGTCATGTGGAGGTGTCTGCCACTGCCCATAGACATGAGGCTGTCACCTGTCAGGTGGAGGTGTCTGCCACTGCCCATAGACATGAGGCTGTCATCTGTCAGGTGGAGGTGTCTGCCACTGCCCATAGACATGAGACTGTCATCTGTCAGGTGGAGGTGTCTGCCACTGCCCATAGACATGAGGCTGTCATCTGTCAGGTGGAGGTGTCTGCCACTGCCCATAGACATGAGGCTGACACCTGTCAGGTGGAGGTGTCTGCCACTGCCCATAGACATGAGATTGTCATCTGTCAGGTGGAGGTGTCTGCCACTGCCCATAGACATGAGACTGACACCTGTCAGGTGGAGGTGTCTGCCACTGCCCATAGACATTAGACTGTCATCTGTCAGGTGGAGGTGTCTGCCACTGCCCATAGACTTGAGACTCATCTGTTAGGTGGAGGTGTCTGCCACTGCCCATAGACATTAGACTGTCATCTGTCAGGTGGAGGTGTCTGCCACTGCCCATAGACATGAGACTGTCATCTGTCAGGTGGAGGTGTCTGCCACTGCCCATAGACATGAGACTGTCATCTGTCAGGTGGAGGTGTCTGCCACTGCCCATAGACATGAGACTGTCATCTGTCATGTGGAGGTGTCTGCCACTGCCCATAGACATGAGACTGTCACCTGTCAGGTGGAGGTGTCTGCCACTGCCCACAGACATTAGGCTGTCATCTGTCAGGTGGGGGTGTCTGCCACTGCCCATAGACATGAGGCTGTCACCTGTCAGGTGGAGGTGCCTGCCACTGCCCATAGACATGAGACTGTCATCTGTCAGGTGGAGGTGTCTGCCACTGCCCATAGACATGAGACTGTCATCTGTCAGGTGGAGGTGTCTGCCACTGCCCATAGACATGAGGCTGTCACCTGTCAGGTGGAGGTGCCTGCCACTGCCCATAGACATGAGACTGTCATCTGTCAGGTGGAGGTGTCTGCCACTGCCCATAGACATGAGACTGTCATTTGTCAGTTGGTGGTGTATCCCACTGCCAATAGACATAAGACAGTCACCTGTCAGCTGGAAGTTTCTGCCACTGTTCATAGACATAAGACAGTTATCTGGTGGTATCTACCACTGCCCATAGTCATAGGAATAGACATAGGACTATCACTCAACTGGTGGTATCTATCACTGCCCATAGACGTTGGACTAACAATGGGTGGTATATAGCACTGCCCATGGACATAAGACTGTCAACTGGTGATGTCTACCACAAGCTATAAACATGAGGCTGTCAACTGGTGGTTTCTGCCACTGCTCAAATACATGAGGCTGTCATCTGTCAACTGGTGGTGTCTGCTACTGCCAATAGACATAAGACAGTCATCAGTCAGCTGGTGGAGTCTGCCACTGCTCATAGTTTAGTCAACACCTTCCTGGTAAAAATGGCTCGTAAAGAAAGGATGGGTGCTGAAACGATTACCAGCTGGGTACTGGAGACATCAAACAAACGAACATATTCGTTAGCACACCAAGGATAGTCCAATTACGTCCAATTTTTTTTTTAATGCAAAACAAACATCACAATGGTGCAACGTTTCAAGGTCGCGCAGGACCCCTTTGTCAGGCAAGTCACTTGCCTGATGAAGGGGTCCTGCGCTTCTCTCCATTCATTTTAGCTGAGGCTGCAGAGAAAGGGACTGGGGAATCTGTGTCCTTAGTCCATTTCTCTGTCTTAAAGGGGAGATGTCAGGGGTCTGTTAAGACCCCTGATATCTCACCTAAGACTCCCCAACAGGGCTGATAAAAAAAAAATTGCAATAAATTAAAAAAATGAGTTTTAAAAAATAAAAAAAACACACTGACAATCCACTCCCCCCCCAAAAAAAGAAAGAAGAAAGCATTGTAAAAAATACTGCCACTGTCAGATGACATTAAAAAAAGTATCGGTAATCGGTATCGGCGAGTACTTGAAAAAAAGTATCGGTACTTGTACTCGATCTCAAAAAAGTGGTATCGGGACAACCCTAGTGTCTACCACTGCTCATAGACATAAGACTGTCAACTGTTGGTATCTTCCACTGCCCATAGAGATAGGACTATCAACTGGTGGTATCTTCCACGGCCCATAGACATAAGACTGTCAACTGGTGGTATCTACCACTGCCCATAGACAAGGGACTATAAACTGTTGACATCTATAGGCTGGCTCCCAGTTGATGGTGGCTTCACATGTGGACTCTCTGACCAGAAGTGCATTATTTGATAAAAAGTGCCTGAGTTAAAAACCAGGAGTTTGCTATCATCTGCTTCTGCTTGCAGATTTCCCTTTCTGCTAATTAAGGGGAGGGTTTAATTGTTCACAGGTGTGTGTTTGTTCACAGGTCTTCACAGGTGAGTATAAAGTGGCTGTACAAGCTCCCAGAGGAGCTGGCTCCCAGTTGATGGTGGCTTCACATGTGGACTCTCTGACCAGAAGTGCATTCTTTGATCAAAAGTGCCTGAGTTAAAAACCAGGAGTTTGAAACAGGAGGTAAGAAAGGAGTCTTCATTATTTTTTTTCAATCACTGACCCAGAACAAGCTTGCAGCTAATAAAGTTGGAACTCTTGATATATAGATTCAGCGGTGCAGCAGACTCTCTCATCTTAGTCTGCTCACCCCAGGGATAGTGAGAGCAGGACGCTCTCAAACGAGTCGGCTCTCCCCAGGGATAGTGCAGCCAGGCAGGGTCCTCCCAGCTCTCGGCTGCTGCAGACACAGCACAAAAAAAACAGGACTTCCACCCCCCCCACACCCCCCTAGGCAATTGATCCAGGGTTGCACCAATCGCCGTTAAGGGGTCAGGAAGGAATTTTTTTCCCCGATCGCTGCAGATTGGCACAGCACGCCTGGGGTTTTTCGCCTTCCTCTGGACCAATCGGGGAGAGAAGACTCAACGAGTGACAGCTCACTTGGACAGTCTTCCACCCATCACCATATAAGACCCCCCCAATCAACATTACTTCCCTGCGTTTTTTTCTGCGACCATGGGTTACCTAAAATACTCTGCAGAAACTATCCGGGAACTAAAACCATTTGCCTCTATACTCCCAGTTGTCACCAAAAAAGCTCTAAGGAATGAGCGACTGTTGAGAATCAATCGACGATCAACCGTCAAAAACTACGCGCAGGCACCCCAGCCCAAGCGCATAATATGCGCTTTGGTCAACACAAGATCGGCAGTAAAACACCGACAAGAAATCTATGATTTCATCCTTCAACACGATCTAGACTGCCTCTTCATCACAGAAAGCTGGCTGACAGCCGACTGCAACACCATTCTAGCAGAATTGGTGCCAGCAAATTATCGCATTCAAATGCAAAACAGAGTGGGGCAAAGAGGGGGGGGGGGCCTGGCGGTGATCCACAAGACTCACCTCTCGATCACCAAACCAGTCCTTCAAAACTCGCTTCCATTCATGGAAACCCTCACTCTGCAGCTGCAAACAAATCCCCAAGATACGGTCCATATGCTACTTTGCTATAGACCACCAGGCCCAAAAACGCACCTTCTCACTTCATTGACTGAATTCATCTCCACATATACCCTAAACATCAAACACCTTTTGGTGCTTGGGGATTTCAACCTCTGGGCCAACTCCTCGCTGGACCCCTGTAGCCGACGCCTGCATCGACCATCTGGAAGGATTAGGTCTGCAGCAACTAATACAAGGCCCCACTCATGCCTCAGGCCATACGCTCGATCTCATTTTCAAACAAGATTTGGAAATTGACGTCCTGGGAAATGAGCCGCAACCATGGACCGATCACCATGCCATCAAATTCACAATCACCAAAAATGCCAGCCCAAAAAAAAACGACAAAACCGGTGACAACTCACTGGACTAGATCTCAGAAGAAGCTCCACTCGGAACTCTTCAAAACAACACTAGGGAACAAAATAAAAACAACCCAACAAAAACAAACAGCCACAGAAACACTTGACGCCATCAACAAGGCGCTACTACAGTCAGCTGACTTAGTAGCACCAAAACGCAAAACTTGCATCCGGAAAAACAACTCCAGCTGGTTTAATGACCAGCTGACGTTGCTAAAGCAAGAGCGTAGAAGAGCAGAAGCTGCGTGGATAAGGTGCTCTTCAGATAAAAACCACACCATTTACAAGATAATAACAAAGAAATATCACAAAGAAATCTTCACGGCCAAAAAAAATAATTTCTCCAACATCATCGCAAATGCCCTTAACCGCCCCCGAGAACTCTTCAAGCTGGTCACTCAGACTATGAATCCAGCTTGTTTAGAGGCCCCCAATTCTGATTCACAAGAATTTTGCAACGAATTATCGGATTATTTCATTAATAAAATTGAAAAAATCTGTGAAAGTATTCAGCAAAATGGAACCGTCACCAACTCCCCCCCAAATCACAAACCTAATACCCACATAAATCCGTCGCAACTACCAAAATTCACTCTAAAACCCATTTCCATCGATGCCACTAAAAACATCATCGGGACTCTGCGTAATAGCACAGCACCCAATGATATCATCCCCACTAAACTGCTGAAAGAAAGTGCCGATATACTGGCACCAGCTATCACGCAGCTCATTAACCAATCATTCAAGGAGGGCATGGTGCCCACCTTGCTAAAACAAGGTACAATAAAACCAATTCTAAAAAAAACTACCCTCGACCCCAAAGACCCAAACAACCGGAGGCCCATAACAGCTCTAAATGTCTTCTCCAAGGTAATGGAGAAAGTAGTTGTACAACAGCTGCAACTGCATTTAGACACCCATAAATTACTCGATCCGTTTCAATCAGGCTTCCGTCCAGGTCACGGAACAGAAACGGCGCTGCTTAAAATATGGGATGACGCTCTAGAGGCCGCAGACGAAGGAGAATCTTGTCTCCTGATACTGCTGGACCTAAGCGCGGCTTTTGACACTGTAGACCATGGATTATTGCTGACTCGGCTAGCTGAAGTAGCCGGAGTCGCTGAAGGTGTTTTACCCTCGTTCTCCTCCTTCTTGGAAAAACGATCGCAAATAGTGAAACTGGGGTCTTTCACTTCTGAAAAACGTACGGTGTCATGCGGAGTCCCTCAGGGATCTCCCTTATCGCCCGTATTATTTAATATCTATCTTCGCCCTCTCTTTGAAATCATCAGTAACCAGAAGTTACTTTACCACTCCTATGCAGACGACACACAACTGTATTTCCGCATCTGCAACAAAAAGGATCATTCTCTTGGACTAGAGAAATGCCTCACTCTAATAGATAACTGGATGACAAACAGTTATCTTAAACTCAATGGTTCGAAAACAGAACTTCTCCTGTTTCACGCTAACCAGAAAAATCACCCCGCGTCAACATGGACTCCCCCACCCATTCTGGGTAAAACTATCACCCCTAGCACCAAAGTCAAAAGTCTCGGAGTCATTTTCGATACCTACATGACAATGGATGCACAAATAGGGTCAGTAGTCAGCGGATCCCACCATCTGCTGCGCCTACTACGCAGACTTACGCCCTTTATCCCGAAAGAGGACATTGCAGTCGTGGTGGGAACAATCATCAATTCCAGACTCGACTACGCAAATGCCCTCTATCTAGGACTCCCCAAATACCAAATCACTCGTCTGCAAGTCGTTCAAAATACGGCCGCTCGACTAGTGACTGGAAAAAAAACATGGGAATCAATCTCGCCTTCACTGAGATCCCTTCATTGGTTGCCGGTAAAAGACAGAATCACTTTCAAGGCACTCTGCCTAATACATAAGTGTATTCAAGGCAACGCCCCCCAATATCTATGCGAAAAAATAAAAGCCCATAACCCCAATCGCATTCTGCGATCCACCAATCAAAACCTCCTCCAGATACCCAAGGCCAGATACAAGTCCAAAGGAGATCGAAGATTTGCAGTCCAAGGACCTCGCCTGTGGAATGCACTACCAACCACCATCCGACTGGAGTCGGACCACTTGGCCTTCAGGAGAAAGATTAAAACCCATCTCTTCTGAGGTCAAGGGGTTCCTTACCCATGAAATGGATACAGTGCCCAGAGGCGATTCAGTTCGCATGTGTTGCGCTTTACAAGTCTCTCTCTCTCTCTCTCTCTCTCTCTACACACCCCGTAGAGATACAGTAGAACTATCAACTGTTGGTATCTACCACTGCCCATAGACATAGGGCTATCAACTGTTGGTATGTACCATTGCCCATAGAGATAGGATTATCAACTGATGGTATCTTCAATGGTCCATCGACATAAGACTGTCAACTGGTGGTATCTACCATGGCCCATAGACATATCAACTGTTGGTATCTACCACTGCCCATAGAGATAGGACTATCAACTGGTGGTATCTTCCACGTCCCATAGACATAAGACTGTCAGCTGGCGATGTCTGCCCCCACCCCACATAGACATGAGCCTTTCAGATGTTGGTTTTGCCACCATAAATATGAAGCTGTCATGCCATGCGATGAACACTTTTAGTTATATTTGGTGATTTCAGTACTTCCTTGTTCAAAAGCGACGTCCTGATTTTAATTAGATTGGAATTCCTCTTTAACATTTCTGTTCCACTTCAGTTGGAATGATGATGGGCTGTGTATGGACATGCTAAATTACTTTGACATATCTAAACACACAGAGTACAAGGTAATCTATATATGTTTCAGACATAATGGTTGGGTATTGGCCAGTATTTTGCAGTTCAAACTCCCATCTTTCAAGCGTTCTCGGATTATCACCCTGAGAAAGTGTATTGGTACTTTCCATGAGACACTTTTATGGTCCATATCTTCATAAACCTCTGGAGAAGGTGAAGGGATAGCTTTTGACAGGTGTGCCTGAGCTTCACTAAATAACCATTTCATCTATCAGCCACAATCTAGGTTACATAGTTTCTTCACCAGAGCAGATTTTTCAATTAAACTGACAGTGTTTATTTTTTATGTTTTATATATGAACACTCCAACTGACATTTTATCCAGATTTATTGAGGAAATTCAATAC
This sequence comes from Rana temporaria, assembly GCF_905171775.1. Lineage (NCBI taxonomy): Eukaryota > Metazoa > Chordata > Amphibia > Anura > Ranidae > Rana > Rana temporaria. The sequence continues at coordinate 463,865,544 of NC_053492.1, read as the reverse complement.
AAATGGGATTTTTTAATAGAAATCTATTATTCAAATTTAGCACATTTTCTCAGCAAGAGAAAAAAAAAAAGTTATGAGTTTCCACATAGACTATATAAAAGGCTGATAACATGTCTGCTCTGTGAATACAATATTGTATGCAATGAAAGATCTGTCAAGATATAAATTATAACACGCATGAAGTAGATTTCCAACTGAGAGCTATATTTCTCTCGCACAGTAATGACGCGCTCCTTCACAGGAGTAAAGGAAGTTCAGGAAGGTTGACAAAACAAAGTGGACCATTTTAATACTAAGCAGGAGAAACTCAGGCCCCGTACACACGTCCGAGAAACTCGACGAGCAAAACGATGTGTTCCTTGTGAAGCCGCCGAGGATCTCGGCGAGCCAAGTTTCCCCATTGACTAACGAGGAAATAGAGAACATGTTCTCTATTTGGCTCGATGAGTTCCTCGTCGGTTTCCTCGGCCAAAAGTGTATACACGACCGGTTTCCTTGGCAGAATACGGCTCTCATCGAGTTTCTGGCTGAATTCTGCCGAGAAACTTGGTCGTGTTTACTGGGCCTGAGGCCCCGTACACACGACCGAGAAACTCGACGGGCAAAACACATCGTTTTGCTCGTCGAGTTCCTTGTGAAGCCGCCGAGGATCTTGGCGAGCCAACTTTTCCCATTGACTAACGAGGAAATAGAGAACATGTTCTCTTTTTGGCCCGACGAGATCCTCGTCGGTTTCCTCGGCTAAAAGTGTACACACGACGGTTTTCTCGGCAGAATACGTCTCCCATCGAGTTTCTGGCTGAATTCTGCCGAGAAACTCGGACGTGTGTACGGGGCCTTAGAGTGTTACCATCAAACTAGCAGTTAGTGAAAATGCAGATATATGAGCAAGGTAAGACCATACTTGGTATAGTTCTTAAAGCGGAGTTCCATCCAAAAGTGGAACTTCCGCTTAATCCACTCCTCACCCCCTTACATGCCTACATGGCATGTATTTTTTTTTGGGGGGGGTGGGGGCTTCAGGAGGAGTGGGACTTCCTGTCCCACTTCCTTCTTCCACCGAGGGGCTGCTAAGGCGAATAGCCCCTCCCTGTACGTGATCGCCTGGGACACGTGACAGGTCCCAGGCAATCTCCTTCGGATGGTGCAGCGCCGCTCGCGCATGCGCAGTGACGCTCACACATGCGCAGTGGGTGCCCGGCCGAGAAGCCGAAAGCTGTCACGGCCGGGTGCCCACACTTGGAATGAAGACGCCGGCCGGAGAGGGGGGGGAGGAGCGGAGTCCCGGCCGGCGCGTCGCTGGAACGGGGAGCAGGTGAGTGTGTGTTTATTAAAAGCCAGCAGCTACACTTTTTGTAGCTGCTGACTTTTAATAAACATAAAAAATGACTGGAACACCCCTTTAAAGCTGAATTCCAGGTAGGTTTGTATTGCATAGTTACCGTGGCTCAGCTTGGACCAATGTAAGGAGGCATATTCCATATGTGATGGCCACAGTGTTCAGGGCCCCATGCCAAGCAGCTGCCCTGCTGCATAGTAACCAGTGGCGGTGCGTCCCTAGAGGGTGCAGGAGCGCCGCCCCCTCTCTCCTGCACCGTTCTATTACCAATAGATAGATTCATGCATTGCATGAATCTATATTGTCGCCGCTGCCGCCCCCTATTCATGTGCTAGGCCCCTTGTCGGGTGCCGAGCATATGGAATTACAGCGGCAGGTGTGTTTTGGAAGTGCCTGATTAGAGCCAGAGGCTCTAAAAAAGCAAAAAAATACATCGCGTCACGATTTTCCGAAAGTAGCCGAACGTCGGTGCGCAGGCGCCGTATAGAGCCGCACCGACGTTCGGCTTCTTTCGGCTACTCGTGACGCGATGTATGCGACCGTCGGAAGCCTGTCAATCAACTAGGAACGCCCAGTCCCACAGCCCATACCCGGAAGCGGCGGAGAAGATCTCTCTCTAAAACGGTAAGTACCGTATTTATCGGCGTATACCGCGCACTATTTTGCCCTGAAAATCAGGGCAAAATCGTGGATGCGCGATATACGCCGATACCCGCTTTCCCGCCATGAGTTTGAATACTGCGCCCGCATATAGCGAGCGCAGTACACTCGTGAATCTTCGGCCAGTCTCGGCGCCTCTCGTACTGACGTCCTGACGTCCTGAGCGTACAGGACGTCAGTGCGAGAGGCGCCCGAGCGCGTTATACCGCGATAAATACGGTACTGCTTCGATTTAAAAAAAAACACCCGATTCCCCTTCACAAAATGAGCCTCGATCTAATGTTAAAAATTGTTTTTCGGGTGAACTCCCGCTTTAAGCACAATTATAATCACTGCTCCTGAAAAAACTATAATAAAAAAAAAATTGCATTGATGTCCCCCAAGGCAGTACTCGGACCCCCATACCCCTATTATGGCCAATTACTTGCATATAAGCCTTTAAAATTGTCAAATTTATGTAAAGGAGAGGGGTGTCCCAAAATGGCAGTTTAATAATGTGGTCACCCTAGACTGACCAAAGGAGATGACAGATTGTTGTTTTTAGATAGTAGGAACACACGATCTCTCTCTCCTTAGCTCACAGAACAGGGAATTGTGTATTTACACACACACACGTCCCTGTTCTGGCTCTCGTGCCAACAACTGCGCATGGGCGGTGGTCATCGCGAACGCCGGCCACTCGCATCGGCACCCCCAGCAGTGCAGCGGACACGCGCACCTCCTGCTTTCCCCGCTTAAAGGGACCGACGTACAGCTACGACTGTTCGCGGGAACGTGCCGACCTGCCGCAGTATAATGACGGCGACTGGTCGGCAAGCGGTTAACAAAAGCAGGTCTGTCCCAGAAACACATTTTGGAGAATCAATGTGGATTACAGAAAATGTTGTTGAGTAGAAAGAAAGCCAAGTTGACCTATTTGTGGGCTCCTTTATTAATTAAGGAAGTGGATGACCCTTAAGTCAAGTTTGGTTTGAACACAGAGTACATCGTCTTAGGCTAAAGGAAGACATTAACACCATTAATACAATTAGTAAACAAAGGACAGACAGCCATTGTAATCACATTTGAAATAAGTAGCAACATAGTTGAATGCAGATGTTCCATAAAAGCCACTGTACTTGGTTAAATAATTAGAAATAATGGAAAGAGCTATTGTCTGATGATAGGAGAACTCCAGGCAACAAATAAAATAAATCAGTGAGCTTTTGATTCTAGGACATGGGGATATTATGTTTTGGCACCAAGAACACAGTTCTGGATATTTTTAGTGTAGAGTTTTCGGTAATGAATAAAACAGGACAAATGTTCCCCCCCCCCATACTCCAACCTCTAATCCTAAAATGTATGTTACCCTAAAAAAATGATCTCTGTGTGTGTTTGCCTATGAATCTCATATTACTAGGGTTGTCCCGATACCACTTTTTTGAGACTGAGTACAAGTGCCGATACTTTTTTTCAAGTACCGTATTTATTGGGGTATAGCGCGCTCCCGCGTATAGCGCACACCCCTAAAGTTGGCCAGAAATTCCTGTGGAAAAAAGGATTTTGTACTTACAGTTTTGGTGTCTTGCACGGCGTCCGGCGGGTGTCCTCTTCGTCGGGTCCGGCATCCTTCTGCGGCGTCCTCCTCGCTCGTTTCCCGCTTTCCCACGCCGAGTTTGAATACTGCGCCGGCATATACCGAGCGCAGTACACTCGGGCAGGCTCGGCTACTGTCGCGCTCACGTCCTGTACGTACAGGACGTGAGCGCGGGAGGAGCCGAGACTGCCCGACTATACACAAGTGTACTGCGCTCGGTATATGCCGGCGCAGTATTCAAACTTGGCGCGGGAAAGCGGGTATCGGCGTATATCGCGCACCCACGATTTTGCCCTGATATTCAGGGCAAAAAAGTGCGCGGTATACGCCGATAAATACGGTACTCGCCTATACCGAATGCCGATACTTTTTTTAATGTCATGTGACTTTTTTCTTTATTTTTTTTTACACAATTTTTTTGATTATTATTTACATTTTATTTTTTTAATTATTTATTACAATTTTTTTTATCAGACCTGTTGGGGGGGGGGGGGGGGCTTTGGTGAGATATCAGGGGTCTTAATAGACCTCTGACATCTCCCCTTTAAGTCAGAGAAAGGGACTAGGGACACAGATTCAACAGTCCCTTTCTCAGCAGCCTCAGCTGAAATGAATGGAGAGAAGCTCCTCTCCATTCATAAACTGAAGCATCGTAAACACAGGTTACGATGCTCAGTTATGTGAATGGACAGAGTCAGTGAAAGGTTGGAAGCTGGGTTTAGCTCTCCATCCTGACAGATTGAGGGGGGAGAGCGGCATAGGGGGAAGAGCTGCATGGGGGAGAGCAGCAGGGGGGGGGAGCTGCACGGAGGGGGACAAGACGGCATGGGGGGGGGGGAGATCTGCACGGAGGGGGACAAGACAGCATGGGGGGGGAGCTGCACGGAAGGGGACAAGATGGCATGGGGGGGAGAGCGGCACGGGGGAACAAGACGGCAGGGGGGAACAAGACGGCACGGGGGAACAAGATGGCCTGCGAAGGGCATCTAGTCCAGGATGGGCGACATTTAGGGCCGCCCCAGCATTCAGAAGCAGGGCCGGTGCTGCTACTACTAGGCAAACCTACTAGGCACTGCTGCCTAGGTGCCCGGACACTGGTGTTCCTACTCTCTTCTCTCTGCAGCAAGCAACTAATGCCGCGCACACACGATTGGTTTGTCTGATGAAAACGGTCTGATGGACAGTTTTCATCAGACTAACCGATCGTGTGTGGGCCCCATCAGTTTTTTATCCATCGGTTAAAAAACTAGGAACTTGTTTTAAAATGATCTGATGGTTAACTAACCGATAGGAAAAAAACGATCGTCTGTAGACACGTCCATTGGTTAAAAATCTACGCATGCTCAGACTAAATTTGGGGACAGGAGCGCTCGTTCTGGTAAAACTAGCGTTAGTAATGGAGTAAGCACATTCATCACGCTGTAACAGACAGAAAAGCATGAATCGTCTTTTACCAACAGGAAATCAGCTAAAGCAGCCCCAAGGGTGGCGCCATTGGATTTAAACTTCCCCTTTATAGTGCCGTCGTACGTGGTTTACGTGACCGCGTTCTGACACGATCGTTTTTTTAACCAATGGTGTGTAGGCACGACTGATCATCAGTCAGCTTCATCGGATAACTGACAGGAGAGTCACGCCGCTCTCTACGTTGCAGATAGAGAAATGAGCTGTGTGTTAGTGGGCGTCCTGACTTTCCTGTAGTCCAAGGGTGGGGGCGAGCACGACACTCCACACCAGGGAGAAAGCCTCACATTACTGTGTGGAGTTACAGACAGAAGAACAGGAAGTGAGGATTTCTCAGAAGAAATAAGGACATTTAAAAGCAAAATGGAAGGAAGAGGTAAGTGAAGGAGGACGGCACTAAGGTAAAGGAAGATATTTAGTTTTTTTTTTTTTACCTTTACAACCCCTTTAAATGTCAAATCCAAACATCACATTTAGGGGTGAAGGGTTATAATAGAAACAGCAAATGTATTTTGTAGGTATTCTTCAAGTTATATGTTAAAAGTTTGATTTTAAATCATAAAATTCATTTATAATGACGAGATTACTTCAAAAACATGGGACCAGATTCTCGTAGATCGGCGTATTTTTGTGCGGGCGTAGCGTATCCTATTTACGTTACGCCTCCGCAACTTAGGCCCCGTACACACGAGAGGATCCATCAGCTGGAATTGATCCGCGGACCGGCTCCAGCGGATAGATCCGCTGGTGTGTACAATCCAGCGGATCTGTTTCCGCAGATTTTTATCCCCTGGGATGGATTTCAAGCGGATAAAAATTTGAAGACATGCTTTCAAATCTATCGCTTGAATCCATCCCAACGGATTGATCCGCTGGTCTGTATAGACTCACCGGATCAATCCGTCCGAAGGGATCCCCCGCATGCGTCGTAATGATTCAACGCATGCGAGAGAAATTCCTTATATGACAGCGTCGCGCACGTCGCCGCGTCATCATCACGGCGACGGCGCGACACGTCATCGCGAGGGGATTTCGGCGCGGATTTCGATCCGATGGTGAGTACACTCCATCGGATCCAAATCCTCGCAAATCCTCGAGAGGATTTATCTGCGGAAACGGTCCGGTGGACCGTATCCGCGGATAAATCCTCTCGTGTGTACTAGGCCTTAGACGGGCAAGTGCTGTATTCTCAAAGCACTTGCTCCGTAAGTTGTTGCGGCGTAGCTTAAATAGGCCGGCGTAAGCCCGCCTAATTCAAATTTGGAACAGGGGGGCGTGTTTTATGTAAATAACTTGTGACCCGACGTGATTGACGTTTTTCACGAACGGCGCATGCGCCGTCTGTGGAATATCCCAGTGTGCATTGCTCCAAAGTACGCCGCAAGGACGTATTGGTTTCGACATGAACGTAAATGACATCCAGCCCCATTCACGGACGACTTACGCAAACGACGTAAAATATTCAAAATTCGGCGCGGGAACGACGTCCATATTTAACATTGGTACACCGCATGTACGCCTCATATAGCAGGGGTAACTTTACGCCGGGAAAAGCCTAACGTAAACGGCGTATCTGTACTGCGTCGGCCGGGCGTATGTTCGCGAATTCGCGTATCTAGCTGATTTACATATTTCTAGGAGTAAATCAGCGTACACGCCCCTAGCGGCCAGCGTAAATATGCAGTTAAGATCCGACGGCGTAACAGACTTACGCCGGTCGGATCTAATGGAAATCTATGCGTGACTGATTCTATGAATCAGGCGCATAGATACGACCGCCCAGACTCAGAGATATGACGGCGTATCTGGAGATACGCCGTTGTATCTCCTTTGAGAATCTGGGCCATAGAAGGAAGTACCTAAAGTGGAATTTAATCTACAAATCTCAACAGTTTTGATTGATTAAGACAGACGTGCTTTCTGGACAAACAACAACACTAATCTGGGAAAATACAGCTGAGATGTGAATCATAAAACAAATATTATAATAGGAAGGCATTTTTTTAAAATAAATATTTCAAATTTTTAATTAATTATGGAATTTTGAAAAGGTTACAGGCGCTGCTGTGTTTGTTGTAAAATACTTCAGTCATACTTTAAATATCTTTTTTTTTTCTAGGAAAAAAATAAATAAATATTAACCACTTCAATTCCGGGCATTTTCACCCACTTCCTGCCCAGGCCAATTTTCAGCTTTCAGCGCTTTGACACTTTGAATGACAATTGTGCGGTCATGCGACGTTGTATCTACATTTTTTACCCCCACGAATAGAGCTTTCTTTTGGTGGTAATTGATCACCTCTGCGGTTTTAATTTTTTGCGCTATAAACAAAAAAAGGCCGACAATTTTGAAAAAAAAAAACAGTGGGCCAGATTCACAGAAGAAGTACGCCGGAGTATCTACTGATACTGCGGCGTACTTTCAAATTTCCCGCGTCGTATCTTTAGTTTGAATTCTCAAACCAAGATACAACGGCATTTGGGTAAGATCCGACAGGCGTACGGCTTCGTACGCCTTCGGATCTTAGGATGCAATACTTCGGCGCTCCCGGTGGGTGGAGTTTGCGTAGTTTTCCGCGTCGGGTATGCTAATTAGCTGTTTACGGCGATCCGCGAAGGTACGCACGGTCGTTGCATTCTCTTACGTCATCGCTAGTCGGCTTTTCCCGGCGTATAGTTAAGGCTGCTATTTCTTGGCTTATATTTAGACTTGCCATGTTAAAGTATGGCTGTCGTTCCCGAGTCGAATTTAAAAAAAAATTTTTTTCCGTAAGTCGTCCGTGAATAGGAAAGGACATAACGCACGTCGCCGTTCAAAAAATTACGTTGGTGCAATGTCATTTCGCGCAAAGCACGGCGGGAAATTTCAAAACGGAGCATGCGCAGTACGTTCGGCGCTAGAACGCGCCTAATTTAAATGATACACGCCCCATATATCCCAATTTCCTCAGTTTAGGCTGATATCTATTCTTCTATATATTTTTGGTAAAACAAAATAGCAATAAGCGTATATTGATTGGTTTGCGCAAAAGTTATAGCGTCTACAAAATAGCTGATAGATTTGTCATTTTTTTTTTAACTACTAATGGCAGCTATCTGCAATTTTTGTAAAAAATAACTACAGCGCTAAATTAAATACTCAAAAATTATAACATTAATAAATCACCAAATAATAAAAAGCTGCAAAAATATTTGGTAGTGGGTCAAACAAAGTAAAGATGTGTATAATATAAAATATTGCGCTAATTATTAACTTAATTATGCCAACCGTGCTAAAACAGTGATTCAAAAAACAATATAGAAACAAATCCACAAAATGTGTCCAATTGTGTATAGGATGTGCACCAGTGTTCCAATTAAAACAACAACACCCAGTTCAGTGCAGTGATAGGATTAATCGATGTAATCACAAACACACTCCTGCTTCACAGATGGGGGGATCTCCTCCACACAGACACCGCTCATGAAAAGGAAAGGAGACAGCTCATTGCACAGATGGTATGGCACCAAAAAGAAACAAAAGATATTCCTCTAGAATGGCACACTCACGCTACCGCCGTTAAAACAAAGCATAGATATCCAATGCACCAATCCTCCATAGGGCCGCTCAGCTGATGTTGCATCTACTCATTCGGATCCACTGTCCGTCCCGCTCGTAGCTCCTCCCCCATGCGTTACGTCAATGGTCACTTGACTTACTCATGGGTCACTCCTGTGACTCGAGTGACCCATGAGTAAGTCAAGTGACCATTGACGTAACGCGTGGGGGAGGAGCTACGAGCGGGACGGACAGTGGATCCGAATGAGTAGATGCAACATCAGCTGAGCGGCCCTATGGAGGATTGGTGCATTGGATATCTATGCTTTGTTTTAACGGCGGTAGCGTGAGTGTGCCATTCTAGAGGAATATCTTTTGTTTCTTTTTGGTGCCATACCATCTGTGCAATGAGCTGTCTCCTTTCCTTTTCATGAGCGGTGTCTGTGTGGAGGAGATCCCCCCATCTGTGAAGCAGGAGTGTGTTTGTGATTACATCGATTAATCCTATCACTGCACTGAACTGGGTGTTGTTGTTTTAATTGGAACACTGGTGCACATCCTATACACAATTGGACACATTTTGTGGATTTGTTTCTATATTGTTTTTTGAATCACTGTTTTAGCACGGTTGGCATAATTAAGTTAATAATTAGCGCAATATTTTATATTATACATATCTGCAATTTTTATTGTGACATTGCGGCAGACACATCGGACACTTTTGACACTATTTTGGGACCATTCACATCTATACAACGATTAGTGCTATAAAAATGCACTGATTACTGTGAAAATGTGACTCGCAGGGAAGGGGCTAACACTAGGGGCGATCAAGGGGTTAACTGTGTGTCCTGCGGAGTGATTCTAACTGTGGGGGGAGGGGACTGATGAGAGGAGAAGACCGATTGTTGTTCCTATATACAAGGAACATACGATCAGTTCTCCTCTCCCCTGACAGGACGTGGATCTGTGTGTTTACACACACAGATCCACGTCCCTGCTTTGTGATGAGCAATTGCGGCCGCCGGGCACGCGCATCGGGTCCACAGTGATGCGGCAAGCGGGAGCACACCGCCGCCGACACGCGCCACAATGCCGGAAAGACAAAGACGTCATATGACGTCCGCCCGGAGGGAGGAAGGGTGCCTGCCACCGTCATTTTACAATACGGCGGTAGGCAAGTGGTTAAAAAAAGGACACCAGGCAAATGTGGAGATCTCTATATGGTTTATATGCATATTTATAGAAAACTTTTTGAGGAATGGGGATCTAAAAATGCTTTGCTCATTCCCATATATCTATAGAAAAAAAAAGAAGAAGCCCCATTGTGAAGCACACATTTGTGTAGTGAATGTGCGATTCTGTTAGGGCCACAAGTGGCGGTATAGCAAGTCAGGTTGAGGTGGGACTACATCAGTGCATTGTCCAATCTGATGAGTCTAAGGGAAAAATGCAGGCAGTATCATATCCAATTACCTGATGGAACTGTAAAGCCCTGTACACACGATCGAATATCTGATGGAATCTAATCCGATGGATTTTTTCATTGGATAGCCGATGAAGCTGACTTTCATCAGACTCTTGCCTACACACCATCAGTCAAAAATCCGTCCGTGCCTAAACGTGGTGATGTAAAACACAACAACGTGCTGAGAAAAATGAAGTTCAATGCTTCCGAGCATGCGTCGACTTGATTCTGAGCATGCGTGGATTTTTGACTGATGGACTTCCACACAGAAGATCATTTTTTTCTATCGGTTTTTTATCCCTAGGAAAAATTTAAAACATGCTCTCTATTTTTTCACCGATGGAAAACAAACCGATGGGGCCCACACACGGTCGGTTTGTCTGATGAAAACAGTCCATCGGTCTGTTTTAATCGGACAAACCAATCGTGTGTACAGTGCTTAAATGGTGAACATCTAAGCTGGGTAAATGGAAAATGTAGCGCTAAAAAGTTGAGTAAGCAATATTCAAATAATCAAAATGTCGCTATACACATGGAGGAAGGTCCCAAAGTGTGAAAACATAACATATATAAATATAACTCATATATGTAAGATTATGGGAAATGTCCAAATGAGTGAACCAATCCATGTAGTGAACACATAAAGTCCAGTATAAAATAGTTGTTTCTCAGAAGTGAAGCACAGTGATACAGTGAACATGTGGAAACATTGAGGTGTTGTATATTCAATCAAAATAATGGGGTATGTACTCTTACCAGAGATGTGGACTCGAATGTCGATGACAACAAGTCAATCGAGCAAAGAGAGCCAAGATGGGCAGTCTTCTACAACGATCATGGGAACCCAGGCGTCTCCAGAAGCAGCTTCCAGCGGTCTTATAGGTGACCGTAAGGTTGAGAAACCAAATTGAAAAAGCCGGATGGAAGGGCCAAAAAAACTCTCATTGAGGAAGATGTAAAGAGAAAAAAGAAGGTTTCCACGTGGTATAGATCAAAAAGGATAGGTTTTATTGAATAAAAACCAATTGACATCCATAGTAATAAAAATGTGTAATCACAAAAGTAAAAAGGAGCAATATGGGGAGCAATAAGCCAAGCCCGACACGTTTTATCTAAGTAGACTTCAACAGGGGCGTAGGTGACTTCTAAGCTGGAAGAGATGGTAGCAAGGAGCAAAGGGTTCAACAAAGTGCCTCATTGCCTGTAAGAAACTAAGTCAACCAATTTAAAGAAAAAATAGATTTAATATGCTAACCTTTTCCACATTACCCAAAAATGCTTTCCAGTTCTGGTTTAAAGGTAAGTTCTCTGCAGGACAACCTTCCAACATTTCTTGAATCTACTCAACCAGTAGAAGGCCTATCACCATTCCCAGGTAGACTTCCATTTAAACATATGGAACTAATGGGGCACATGCATGGTATGGAAGGTGGGGGGGGGGGGGGGGGTGCACAAGCTGGCTGTGTAGATAAGGGTAATCTTATCTTGTGAATATTGACTACCAGAAAACATAACTTTGGAGAACTAGTCACTACCTAAATAATGCACAGTCCATAAAGCACTGTATGATCTAATCAAATCAAGTCTCAGCTTCCCTCTATCTGGGTAGCGTGATGGTTGTAAATATCTGGACGTGTTTATGAAGACTAAACACACTTTTCGCTTTGGAACTGAATGCATTTAGCTGTTAGCCTCCACTGCCCATGACCGCTATGTCACTACACTAGGGATTACTCTTGTAGAAGTCAACCCTATTTCACAACTTTACAGCCCCCCTCCCAGACAGAAGGGGACACACACTGGGATCGGACTATGCTACAGCTGCCAAGCATAACACATTTTTTCCTCTCTCTCTGCTTAAGCTCCACACACATGCCAAGTCCCTCCAGCCCTGCTCTCCAGGGCAGTAAGGACCAATTCAAAGTGCAGGGTGGGCTCCTAAGCTTTAAGAGGGTCCTCCATAACCTCTTCACCTTTCTGTCTTCAGGTTAAGAATACATTTTAAGAAGATTTGTCACTTAACCATCACCAACTAAATTAATGGATCTCATCAAGTTTGCAGGAGACCCTTAAATCCGCGAGAAAGAGACATAACCCAACCCAGGTGTCCACGGGACTATCTTTTTAAAGCCCTCTGTATGTTCAAGATTTCAGTGGAATATCCTCTCTGAACCTACAAAATCGTCTCTGTCCTAAATGCAGACCCCCCAGTCTGTACACTGAGTTGGAAGCTAGATCAAGGGTTCTATACAAGTGTGAGAACAAGTTTTTTAGGATTGATGGGATCTACATAAAGTGAGTGGCGGCAGTGATTTTTTAACCTTACCCTGGAGTTTGGTCACAAACATATACACTATATTGGAAAAAAGAGAGAAAACTGCGCCAAACTAACAATGAATAAAAAATAAATAATGTATAAAAGTCCATAAAAAGATCCAGTCCTCATACAATTGAATACATATAGGCAGATGTCGAAGCAAACTAATAGTTCATATTAAGAACCGGTTCTCCTTTAAGTGGCACCACAGTGACTCCACACAAAGAATAAAGTGCAAGCATAAAGTGTGTTTGGCTATAACCCAGCCACGGCCTTTAGTTTGCAATGCTGAGCTGGAACTGACAGGAAGCAGATTGGATGGCTAAAATCCCCCTCGGCGTCTCATAGAGTCCGTGGTCGTGATTCAATGATATGTCCAAAGGGAAAGAAAGCTGACCATAGCGTGATACAGTCTCAAAAGTTTATTTAAAAAATAAAGTATTGCACTTACACGTTTGTAGATAAAAGATCTCATATAAACAGTGCCGACCGGCAATATACAGGAGCCCGTCCTCCTCTACAACGACGTGGTGCCGTCAATATGTGTCCTCCCAGATGCGGTTCGTCACAGATGACGTTTTTAATGAGGATCCCCATTGAAAACTTCATCTGTGCAATGGTTTTGCACAGAGCAGCCCCAATCCAACTTTTCTCGGGTTCCCCAACTGGCGCTTCTGGCTCCTACCCTCCCCGGCCAAGTGCTGCTCACTCCCGAGCCCCACCCACTGCTCCCTCCTCACCAATTGTTATTGACAACAGTGGAAGCCAGTGGCTCCCCCTGTTGTCTCTGAGACAATGAGGAGGCAGCGAACCCAGAGGACAGCTGGTGCATATCGCTGGATCAAGATCTGGCTCAGGTAAGTATTGGGGGGGCAGGGAGGCTGTGGAGGGGAGCTGCATACCGAAGGTTATTTACCTTCATGCATAGAATGCATGAAGGTAAAAAAAAACTTCAGCCCTAAGGCTAGGTTCACATCTGTGTGGGTGGTGCCACTGCGGGGCCCGCACAAATACCAACAGCCACAACCACCCACACAGATGTGAACCTAGCCTTAAAGGGGTTGTAAAGGTACAATTTTTTCCTAAATAGCTTCCTTTACCTTAGTGCAGTCCTCCTTCACTTACCTCATCCTTTGATTTTGCTTTTAAATGTCCTTATTTCTTCTGAGAAATCCTCACTTCCTGTTCTTCTGTCTGTAACTCCACACAGTAATGCAAGGCTTTCTCCCTGGTGTGGAGTGTCATGCTCGCCCCCTCCCTTGGACAACAGGAGAGTCAGGACGCTCTTTATGTTGCAGATAGAGAAAGGAGCTGTGTGTTAGTGGGCGTCCTGACTCTCCCGTAGTCCAAGGAAGGGGGGCGAGCACGACACTCCACACCAGGGAGAAAGCCTCGCATTACTGTGTGGAGTTACAGACAGAAGAACAGGAAGTGAGGATTTCTCAGAAGAAATAAGGACATTTAAAAGCAAAATGGAAGGATGAGGTAAGTGAAGGAGGACTGCACTAAGGTAAAGGAAGCTATTTAGGAAAAAAATTTTACCTTTACAACCCCTTTAAGGCTAGGTACCACTGCGAGACCCTCACAAATACCAACAACCACAACCACCCACACATAGAAGTGTGGGATCCGCGGGCAGATGCCATTAATCCTGATGACAAGCCGTCCATACTGGGAACTGTGGCCCAGATTCACAAAGGAGATACGACGGAGTATCTCAGATACTCCGTCGTATCTCTCAGAGTATCTATGCGGCTGATTCATAGAATCAGTTACGCATAGATAGATCTAAGATCCGACAGGTGTAATTGTTTTACACTGTTGGATCTTAGGATGCAGTACCGCGGCCGCTGCTGGGGGGAGTTTGCGTCGTAAACCAGCGTCGGGTATGCAAATTAGGAGTTACGGCGATCCACAACGGTTTTTCGCGTTCGCTACGTCGCCGCTGGTCTAGTTTCCCGTCGCAAAGTTAGTCGTCGTTTTGGGTGCCTTAACTTTAGTCAGCAAACGTATTGCTGTCTAAAGTATGGCCGTCGTTCCCGCGTCGAAATGTAAAATTTCACGTCGTTTGCGTAACACGTCCGGGAATACGGAATTACGCTACGCGCGTCGCCGTTCGAAAAAATGACGTCACTTCGCGCAAAGCACGGCGGGAGTTACGAAACGGAGCATGTGCAGTAGGAGGCCGCCGGCGTAGTTTTCATCGCAAGTGCTTTGTGAATCAGGCACTTGCGATGAAAACATGCGGCGGTGTAACGTATCTACGATACGTTACGCCGCCGCACTTCTACCTGAATCTGGCCCTGTAACTGTACTGGGAACCTCGGTTTCCGTGTGGGCTGTAATTAAAAAAAAAAAGTGCATGGACTTCTTTCCTCTGCAGGGGGCATGGCAGACCATTCAAATGAATGAGCTCTCATGCCTACGCAGACCGCGGCAGGTGTGAACCTAGCCTTAGAATTACTTGAAAAGTCCAATTTTTTCTTTCTAAAAATGTAACTGTTACTGCAAATATAAAAAAAAGTATCATAGGCAGTACTCAAAAAAAAAAAAATGATTTCCACATTGTTTAAGACTGCTCTACAGCAGTGTCATTTTGATTTGTATGATAGATTCCTTTAATGCACAGTTGGACTGCTTTATAGGAAAGTTAAACAAAGAAACATAGTAATGTTAGAAAAAAAACAACACCCCTATCATTTACAGAATATTTATAGTCAAAATAATATGGAAATAAATCCTTCTTGTAATTAGGGCAGATTTTCCCTCCGAGGTGCGCTGGGGCTACTTATTCCCGCTTAACATTTAGCATTTACATACGAGAGCGATTACATCTGCACAGTTTGACGTTCAGTGTCTAGACCTAAAAAAAAAAAAAAAAATGCTGTTAACTTCTATCCAAGTTTACAACCTTGTACGAACAGGCTTATCCAAGAGGAAAAGGAAGAGAAAAAAAAAAAATTGAGAACTCGAAAAAATGCTCGAAAAACAAGTCCTGCTGTTCAAAATACCAAGAGATTTAACCTTGTGTCTGGTGGTATGCGCTTAATCATTTTCCCAAAGATATCTACAAGATTTGAATGTTCATAGGATGTTTATATCTTAGATAAGGCCGGGATGAAATCCTATTCCACTTTGGGACCTAACAAAAGTAAAGATTTGGAATTAAATATCACTTTCTCTTAACTGAACATGAACAAGGAAGTCGAGGTCAAAAGGCCGCGGTGCAAGATGGTGAGGCTCTTATCTGAGACGTAAACATGACCAGAGAGCATTTTGACCCAATTAAGGTTCTCAGATCTGAGTGATGTAAGCATTCCTCTGGTACTTAAACATGTCACCTTTATTTCTGTGCTGATGGAAAGCTGAACTCATCGGGGGTGGGGGTCAGCAATGAAAACCATGAGAGTTCCCAGAATGATAGGCAAGGGTTATCAGTCTTACTGTAAGGAACCCACCACTTGTGCAAAGCAACCTGGGAAGCTGATGGCGTGTTTAAAAAAGTTTCAAACAGTAAGATTAGTTAGTCATCCAAGATAAATTGAGCAATTAGGCAATTATCTAAAGAACCGACCAACCAACAAACGAACAAACCAATAAACCACCCAACGAAAAAGCCAGCTAGAAAACCAACCATCAACTTTGGTAACAAGCCAGATTAATCAATTGACAACAAAACCTGGGAAATGCCCAGGGAAAAACCAAGCCTCCTTACCGACCAGCCTGCAGAACAACCAATTAACCTGTCTAACAGTATGCGTTAGAAACAGGGGGCCAGATTCACGAACAATTACGGCGGTGTAACGTATCCCCTTTACGTTACTTACGTAGCTTAAAGCCG
This sequence comes from Rana temporaria, assembly GCF_905171775.1. NCBI lineage: Eukaryota > Metazoa > Chordata > Amphibia > Anura > Ranidae > Rana > Rana temporaria. The sequence continues at coordinate 463,849,338 of NC_053492.1, read as the reverse complement.
TCCGGCGCAAGCCCACCTAATTCAAATGGGGCGTGTACCATTTAAATTAGGCGCGTTCCCGCGCCGAACGTTCTGCGCATGCTCCGTTAGGAAATTTCCCGCCGTGCTTTGCGCGAAATTACGGCGCCCCGACGCTTTTTTTGAACGGCGACGTGCATTACGTCCTTTCGTATTCCCGGACGTCTTAGGCCCCGTACACACGAGGGGATCTCCGCTGGAAACGGTCCGCCGGACCGTTTCCAGCGGAGATTCCTCCTCCGGATTTGGATCCGATGGCTTGTACTCACCATCGGATCAAAATCCGAGCGGAATTCATCCACGGTGACGTGTCGCGCCGTCGCCGCGATGATGACGCGGCGACGTGCGCGACGCTGGAAGGTAAGTACTTCCACGCATGCGTCGAATCATTACGACGCATGCGAGGGAGGGGAGCGGACGGATTGATCCGGTGAGTCTGTACAGACCACCGGATCAATCCGCTGGTCCCGATTCAAGCGGATAAATTTCTTAGCATGCTAAGAAATTTATATCCGCTTGAAATGGTCCGGCCCGAGGAATCTCTGTGGATAAATATCCGCTAGGCTGTACAGACGACTGGATTTGTCCGCTGGAACTGATCCGCGGATCAATTCCAGCGCATAGATCCGGTCGTGTGTACGAGGCCTTACACAAAAAAAAAAATTGGAAATTCGACGCGGGAACGACGGCCATACTTTAACATGGCTGGTCTAAATCTAAGCCATGAAATAGCAGGCTTAAGTTTGCGACGGGAAAAACTGACTAGCGACGATGTAAGAGATTGCGACGAACGCGCGTACCTTCGTGGATCGCCGTAAACAGCTAATTTGCATACCCGACACGGAAAACGACGCGAACTCCACCCAGCGGTCGCCAAAGTATTGAATCCTAAGATCCGAAGGCTTACGAAGCCGTATGCCTGTCGGATCTTAGCCAAAAGCCGTCGTATCTTTTTTTGTGAATTACAAATAAAGATACGACGTGGCAAATTTGAAAGTACACCGGAGTATCAGCAGATACTCCGGCGTACTTTTTCTGTGAATCTGGCCCAGGGGTTTTGTCCGCACGCATTTGCAAACGCACGCGTGAGCCACAGAGCCGCGCCAAGGCACCCTGTAATCTGTGGTCCTAACACTAAACAAAGAGCGTCCCCACAGTGGAGACACATGCATTCTAATGGATAGATGGGGCAGGTGGACTGAAGGGGAGCCACTCCTCTTTAAAGGTAAAGGAGCACACCAAACACCCAGCATATAGCACAATGGCTGCAAATGTGTTGGTGCACTGCTGGACCAATAAGCACCACAGATGAAACATAAACATGTCCACCGCCCATCTATAGCTGGCAATCACAGTAAGTGGCATTGGAAGGCTAAAGCAGATAACAACAAAAATAGAGCCACAATTTTGAAAAAAAAAAATGAATATTTTTTACTTTTTGCTGTAATAAATATCCCCCAAAAATATAATATATAAACAGTTTTTTTTCCTCAGTTTAGGCCGATACGTATTCTTCTACATATTTTTCGTAAAAAAAAAATCGCAATAAGTGTTTATTGATTGGTTTGCGCAAAAATTATACCGTCTACAACAGTGTTCCCCAACCCCCGGGCACTTCTGCAGCCGGGCCACAAGGGGGGGGGAAAGGCTGAGGACTGTAATGTGTGGGGGGGGGAAGGCTGAGGACTGTAATGTGTAGGGGGGGGAAGGCTGAGAACTGTAATGTGGGGGGGGGAAAGGCTGAGGACTGTAATGTGTGGGGGGGAAGGCTGAAGACTGTAATGTGTGGGGGGGAAGGCTCAGGACTGTAATGTGTGGGGGGGACTGAGGACTGTAATGTGGGGTTATGATATAAATAGGGGCAGATGACAGTACTGTTAATGGGGGAGCCCAGAGTATGACAACACTACCAGTGACAGGGTGAGTGTGAGCAGGGCCTAGTGGGGGCACTAGCTTCATCTGTTGGGGCCTTACCACATCTGGTGGCAGACAGCATGGCAAGTGACAATCCGCATCTGGTGGCAGGTAGCGTGGCAAGTGACAATCCACATCTGGTGGCAGGCAGCATGGCAAGTGACACACTCAAAGCTCACACTGATTCTGCATTATGGTGGGTTTAACTTTATTTTTTACTACAATGTAATAAATAGAAATAATGCGCTGACAAATTGCCCGCGAATAATCGCTTACCCCCCGCATGCCATCCCCAACCTTCCTCCAACCGGGCCTTGGAAAATTTTCTTCCATGCAGCCGGTCCCCGGTGCCAAAAAGGTTGGGGACCACTGGTCTACAAAATAGGGGATAGTTTTATGGCATTTTTATTAATAATTTTTTTTACTAGTAATGGCGGCGATCAGTGATTTTTATCAGTACTGCGACCTTATGGCGGACACTTCGGACACTTTTGACACATTTTTGGGACCATTGGCATTTTTATAGCGATCAGTGCTATAAAAATGCATTGATTACTATAAAAATGCCACTGGCAGGGAAGGGGTTAACACTAGGGGGCGAGAAAGGGGTTAATTATGTTCCCTGGGTGTGTTCTAACTGAAGGGGGGTGGGATTGACTTGGGGAAATGACAGATCGCTGTTCATACATTGTATGCGATCAGTCATTTCTCCCCCTGACAGGACCGGGAGCTGTGCTCCCAGGTTCTCGCTCTGTAACGAGCGATCGCGGGTGCCCGGCGGTGATCCCGATATCCCAACACTTTTTGCCCTGAAAATCAGGGCAAAATCGTGGGTGCGCGATATACGCAGATACCCGCTTTCCCGCGGCGAGTTTGAATACTGCGCCGGCATATACCGAGCGCAGTACACTCGTGTATAGTCGGGCAGTCTCGGCTCCTCTCGCGCTCACGTCCTGGACGTACAGGACGTCAGCGCGAGAGTAGCCGAGCCTGCCCGAGTGTACTGCGCTCGGTATATGCCGGCGCAGTATTCAAACTCGGCGTGGGAAAGCGAGAAACGAGCGAGGAGGATGCCGCAGAAGGACGCCGGACCCGACGAAGACACCCGAAGCTGCAGACGGACGCTGGACCCGACGAGGCTGCCGATGGATGCCGCGCAAGACACCAAAACTGTAAGTACAAAATCCTTTTTTCCACAGGAATTTCTGGCCAACTTTAGGGGTGCGCGCTATACGCGGGAGCGCGCTATACCCCAATAAATACGGTACACACAATACTATAGTAACATAATCAGGTTAAAGTGCTGTTAGCAGTCCAAATTTTGATTAAATAAATTTTGGTTGTGCAATAAAAATCCCGCCATCTCTATGGGTGTACAGTGCCTTGAAAAAGTATTCACACCCCTTGAAATTTTCCACATTTTGTCATGTTACAACCAAAAACGTAAATGTATTTTATTGGGTTATTATGTGATAGACCAACACATAGTGTCACATAATTGTGAAGTGGAAAAAAAATGATAAATGGTTTTCCAATTTCTTACAAATAAATATGTGAAAAGCACGGTGTGCATTTGTATGGCGCCCCCCTTAGTCAATACTTTGTAGAACCTCCTTAATTACAGCTGCATGTCTTTTTGGGGATGTCTCTACCAGCTTTGCACATCTGGAGAGTGATATTTGTGCCCATTCTTCTTTACAAAATATCTCAAGTTCTGTCAGAGTGGATGGAGAGCGTCTGTGATCAGCAATTTCTCAATTGGATTTAAAGCGTTGGTTCACCCTCCTTAACATCATTCTAGCATTACATTCGGCATCGTAGCGCGAGCTACAGTATGCCGGTCTTACATTTTTTATCCCCGTACTCACTGTGCTATTGCACATTGAAGATTCCGACTCCCGCGGGGAATGGGCGTGCCTATGGAGAGGGAGGATGATTGACGGCCGGCTCTGGCACGTCACGCTCCCCGAAGACAGCCGGAGTAGGTCTCGGCTCTTCACGGCGCCTGCGCACAGGCTATGCGCAGGCGCCGTGAAGAGCCAAGCCTATTTCGGCTATTTCCGGAGAAGCGTGACGTGCCAGAGCCGGCCGTCAATCACCTTCTCTCACCATAGGAACGCCCATTCCCCGGAATCTTCAATGTGGAATAGCACAGTGAGTACGGGGATAAAAAATGTAAGACCGGCATACTGTAGCTCGCGCTACGATGCCGAATGTAATTCTATAATAATTTTTTTTTTTTTTTTTTTTTTTAATAGGGTGAACCCCCGCTTTAAGTCTGGACTGTGACTGGGCCATTCTAACACATGAATATGCTTTGATCTATACCATTCCATTGTAGCTCTGGCTGTATGTTTAGGGTCGTTGTCCCGGTGGAAGGTGAACCTCCACCCCACCCTCAAGTCTTTTTCAGACTCTAACGGGCAAAACACATCGTTTTTCTCATCGAGTTTCTCGTTCGGCTGTCAAAAAACTCGTCGAGCCAAATTCCCCCATTGCCCAACGAGGAAATAGAGAACATGCTCTCTATTTGCCTCGACGAGTTTCCTGACGGGTTTCTCGGCGAAAAGTGTACACACGACCGGTTTTCTCGGCAGAATACGTCTCCTATGGAGTTTCTTGTTGGATTCTGCCAAGAAAACCGGTCGTGTGTACGGGGCCTGACAGGTTTTCTTCTAAGATTGTACTGTATTTGGCTCCATCCATCTTCCCATCAACTCTGACCAGCTTCCCTGTCCCTGCTGAAGAAAAGCCTCCCCATAACCACCATGTTTCACGGTGGGGATGGTGTGTTCAGGTTGATGTGCAGTGTTAGTTTTCCACCACACATAGAGTTTTGGTTTAATTTTGGTCTCATCTGAGCAGAGCAGCTTCTTTCACATGTTTGCTGTGTCCCCTCCCCCACATGGCTTCTCGCAAACTGCAAACAGGACTTCTTATGTCTTTCTCTTACCAATGTCTTTCTTCTTGTCACTCTTCAATAAAGGTCAGATTTGTGGAGAGCACCACTAAGGCCTCGTACACACGACCGAGTTTCTCGTCAAAAATCAGCAAGAAACTTGCTGGGAGATATTTTTTTGCCGAGGAAACCGGTCGTGTGTACATTTTCGTCGAGGAAACTGTCGAGAAACTCGACGAGCCAAAAAGAGAGCAAGTTCTCTATTTCCTCGACGGGTGTCTCAAATTGGCTCGTCGAGTTCCTCGTCGGGCTGGTTTTCGATGAGAATCTCGAGCGTGTGTATGCTAAGAAACCCGCGCATTCTCAGAATAAAGTATGAGACGGGAGTAAAAGTAGCATTTGTAATGGAGATAACACATTTTTCAAGCTGTAACAGACTGAAAAGTGAAAAATAAACTTAAACTTAACTTTTACTTAACACGCAGTAACATGAGATTAGTAAAAGCAGCCCCAAGAGTTGTGCAAGTGGAATCGAACTTCCCCTGCCGTTGTATGTGTTGTATGTCACCGCGTTTGAGAACGAGGAGATTTTGTCTTGACAGTGTGTACGCAAAGCAAGCTTGTCGAGTTCCTTGACAAGCTTAACAAGGAACTCAACGAGGAAAACTATGTGTTTCGCCCGTCGAGTTCCTCGGACGTGTGTACGAGGCCTAATAGTTGTCCTGTGGGCAGATTCTCCCACCTGAGCCGTGGATCTCTGCAGCTCCTCCAGAGTTACCATGGGCCTCTTGGCTGCTTCTCTGATGAATGCTCTCCTTGCCCAGCCCGGTCAGTTTAGGTGGACCGCCATGTCTGGGAAGGTTTGCAGTTGTGCCATACTCTTTCCATTTTCGGATGATGGATTGAACAGAGCTCCGTGAGATGTTCAAAGCTTGGGATATTTTTTTTATAACCCTGCTTTACACTTCTCCACAACTTTATCCCTGATCTGTCGGATGTGTTCCTTGGCTTTCATGATGCTGGTTGTTCACTAAGGTTCTCTAACAAACCTCTGAGGGCTCCACAGAACAGCTGCATTTATACTGAGATTAAATGACACACAGGTAGGACTCTATTACTAAGTAGGTGACTTCTGAAGGCAATTGGTTCAACTAGATATTAGTTAGGGGTTAACAGAGTAAAGGGGGCTGAATACAAATGCACACCACACTTTTCACATATTTATTTGTTAAGAAATTGGAAAACCATTTATCACCCACTTCACAATTATGTGGCACTTTGTGTTGGTCTATCTATCACATAAAATCCCAATAAAATACATTTACGTTTTTGATATGACAAAATTAGGAAAATTAGGCACTGTATACCCTTCTAGATCTATTCAGTAACAAGGCACCCCCCTCTAGGGGGTATTGCGCCTTCACAGCCAACCTGCTGTATATTGGGACACAGACCTCCGCTGGTATTATTCTTATATCCTTATCGGCCCCTTCAACTCGATAGTATACAGTATATACAAAGAGAAATAACACTCCTTTTATTCTAAGGTAAACATGTAGATATGCACTTACATTTTGTTTAAAATTGCTAAGCAGTAAGAAACAGGAAGTCCGTAATTCCCATGCGTTCCACGGGTCAAACAGGAAGTGACGTAATGACGCTAAGGCTTCTCCCTACGCATTTCGGCAGCAGAACGTCATCGGGAGCGGTGTGGAAATTACAGACTTCACGTTTCTTACTTGCTTACTGCTTTGGCAGTTAAAATAATGCAGTACCGTATTGCAAAAAAAAAATGGCCTGGTCATGAAGGGGGGATAAACCTTCTGGATGTCAAGTGGTTAAATTTGGTCTTGCTTAGTTAAAGCGTGGTGCTGAATTTAATTATCTCTAATAATTTCTATGTGTTCCACGCGTCAAACAGGAATTGACGCAATGACACTGAGGCTCCTCCCTAAGCGCTTCGTCAGCAGAACGTCATCGGAAACGGCATGGGAATTACGGACTTCCCGTTTATTACTGCTTTGTTAAAGTAACACAGTGCCGTATTGCAAAAAAATGGCCTGGTCATGAAGGCGGTTAAACCTACTGGAGGTCAAGTGGTCAAATATAGTCTAAGGGTCCTTTCACACGGAGCGGACCGTTTTTGTGTCCGCTCCGTGTGTGTCCCTCGGCTCAGCGGGGATCATCCGTAATCCCCGCTGAGCTGTGCAGAGACCGCCCTGTCTTTCCTCCGCTCTCCCCTATGGGGAATCGGATGAATACGGACCGTCTGGTCCGTATTCATCTGATCCGCTGGACGGAAGAAAAATAGGGTTTTCTTCCGTCCGAAAAAACGGATCTTTACGGACGCGGATCTTTGCGGACGTTAGCGGATGCATCATCCGCTAACGTCTGCAATCCCATAGGGATGCACTACAAGTCCATAAGCGGACTGTGTGCGGACGAACGGTCCGCACATGTGAAAGGGGCCTTACTTGGATAAAGCTTTGTGCTGGATTTTAACAAAATCTCTCATGAATCTAATAATTTGTCTTAAAAGCTTCTGATAGGCCAGGGAAGGTAAGCAGATACTATTCAGGTTCACAGCAGATGAGATCAATGGCTCAGAATTAGTATCCAGGTCCTGAGTCAGAAAATGGCTGCTTCAATCAGACACTTCTGAAGCCTCGTACACACGACCGAGGAACTCGACGGGCGAAACACATCGTTTTCCTCGTCGAGTTCCTTGTTAGGCTGTCGAGGAACTCGACAAGGCAAGTTTCTCTATTCCCGTCGAGGAAATTGAGAACTTGCTCTCTTTTTGGCTCGTCGAGTTTCTCAACAGTTTCCTCGACGAAAATGTACACACGACCGGTTTCCTCTGCAAAAAAATATCTCCAGCAAGTTTCTTGCTGTTTTTTGCCGAGAAACTCGGTCGTGTGTACGAGGCCTGAGACAGAATCCCAATTAATTCAATCTAAATGTATTGCAGTAGAGCCAATTATGAAAACTGGAACAAAGGAACGTTGCTCAAGTAGCCAATCAGGTGTAAGCTTTTTTTTTTTTTTTTTGTGACTTATTCTGGAGCGTGTTGGCTGGAATTTTGTACTGGATGCATCATGCTATGTAATTCTATGTTGTGCGCTTTTGAAACCTTTCTCGGTGCTGGAGTAGAGCCGGTCTGGAAAGTCTATCAAGAGATTTTATTAGATGTATCTCTCCTCTTCTGTGTTCATCAAGCAGGTAGCCCACTGTGAGGCATGTGAGTGCTGCGGTAAAAAGGATTTTACTTGGCCACTGGCCATATGCCCTCATATCCTGTACTCACAGTGGGTGGTAATGCTTGGATGCACCTGATCAATGGAAAAATCCCCAGATGATAAAGAAAAGTGAAAGAGCAAGTGCTATTATTATGTTCATAGCTAAATAGATGTCATATGTGGTTTTCTAAATAAATATATATATACATATATATATATATATATACAGGGTATATCTATATATATATATATATATATATATATATATATATATATATATAAAAATAAATATATATATAGATCTATATATATATATATATATATATATATATATATATATATATATATATATATATATATATATACATATATATATATACATATATATATATATATACACTATATGCACTAGAAATTGGGAATTATGAAATAGCAGTTGGAAGGCATGCTTTTGCAGTTACTAATACTGCTTTACCAATGTAATGTTTTTGGGGTGATATATTTTTTCAGTTATGTGCACCAATAAATACCACTTTATTTTTTAGATCATTTACATGCACATTGAAAAAAAAAACTATTCTGCATTTTAAAGCGGAGTTCCAACAACAATGAATATATATATATATATATATATATATATATATATATATATATATATATATATATATATTTTTTTTTTATTTAAACAATTCATAAATTTCTAACATTGCTATTTAACAATCACTTACCGTATTTATCGGTGTATACCGCGCACTTTTTTGCCCGGAAATTCGAGCCTGCCCGACTATACACGAGTGTACTGCGCTCGGTATATGCCGGCGCAGTAGTTCAAACTCAGCGCGGGAAGCGGGGATCGATCGGGGAGGACACCGCAGATGGATGCCGGACCCGACGAGGAGGACACCACCAAAGCCGCAGACGGACGCCGGACCCGACGAGGCCGCCGATGGACGCCGCGCAAGACACCAAAACTGTAAGTACTAAAATGTTTTTTTTACAGGAATGCGTGTCCACTTTAGGGGTGCGCGCTATACGTCGGAGCGCGCAATACCCCGATAAATACGGTATTTCTTTAAATTCATCCCCCCGTTTCATATAAAAAATTTAGTTCTTAAATTTGTTCCTGGCCGTTTTCATCGTGCTTGTGGGCATGTGAAGCCCACAAGCATACAGTTCCGGGATACGGTGCTGCTGAGCTACCAGCATGCACCGCTCGTTCTCGCGCATGCGCAGTATGTACGGCGCGCGGCACAGTAAATTTCCGACGTTGCCATCACAACGAAGATAAACCCAATCATTTGCGGTTTTGGATTATCGTGAGAACTAGCGACGGCCATCCACACTGACTCCTGGGAATAGTGACACAAAGGGGGCTATTTACGAAAGGCAAATCCACTTTGCACTACAAGTGCAAACAACAAGTGTAAAGTGCACTTGGAAGTGCAGTCACTGTAGATCCAAGGGGGACATGCAAGGAAAATAAAAAACAGCATTTTAGCTTACACATGATTGGATGAGCTTCCCCTCATTTCAGATCTTCCCCTCAGATCTACAGCGACTGCACTTCCAAGTGCACTTTCAGTGCAATTTCAAGTGCACTTTACACTTGTAGGGGCAGATCCACATACATCTGCGCCGGGCGCAGCGTATCTAAGATACGCTACGCCGCTGTAACTTACTTTTATTTGGTTTGAATCCTCAACAAATTTGCGCCGTAATTTACGGCAGCGTAGTGTATCTGTTGCGGCGTAAGGACGCGGAATTCAAATGGAAGTGATGGGGGCGTGTTTTATGTTAATACGTCGTGACCCGACGCGAACAACGTTTTTTTGGAACTGCGCATGCGCCGTCCCTGGGGGTATCCCAGTGCGCATGCTCGAAATTAAACCGGAACCAGTCAATGCTTACGATGGTGACGTCATTCTACGCAAATTACTATTCGCGAACGACTAACGCAAACGACGCAAAAAATTCAAAATTGTACGCGGGAAGGACGGCCATACTTAACATTGAATACGCCTCAGAACAGCAGCTTTAACTATACGCCGGAAAAAGCCGAACGCAAACGTCGGAAAAAAATTCCCCGGGCCGACGTACGTTCGTGGATTCGCCGTAAATAGCTAATTTGCATACTCAACGCGGATTTCGACGGAAACGCCACCTAGCGGCCGCCAAAAAATTGCATCTAAGATCCGAAGGCGTACGAAGACGTACGCCTGTCGGATCAAGCCGAGATGCCGTCGTATCTTGTTTTGAGGATTCAAAACAAAGATACGACGCGGGAATTTTGAAATTACGCCGGCGTATCAATAGATACGCCGGCGTAATTTCTTTGTGGATCTGCCCCATAGTTTGTACTTAGTGCAAAGTGGATTTGCCTTTCGTAAATAACCCGTATAGCTCCCAGGAGACGGTGCGCCGCTGCATATGATGGACATACCCGTGGGTGGCAGAAACCGGAAACGCCATTGAAAACTTGGATATACTGGTAACCCTCAGAAAAAAAAAAATCCCATTTGACAATGTATTTACTGTGAGAATGCTATTAGGGTTAACTTCATAAATTGTGTGGAACTCCACCTTAAATGCTTCACACGATCATTGTAACTTGTCATGTTGTCACTACATAATTACCCAACTAGCAAGACGTTCTTTGTAATTATCCAAATCATCACTATCAGTTAGGATGCTGTAAAAACAGTGCAAAACGGCACTAAAGAGGAACTACCATTTAACTTGAAAGATGGAAGAGTTATTTTTCAATTAAGCTAAAAATATGTGATTTTGGTCAAAAATTAGTTAATTACAACCAAATACTCTTTTCAAAGTTTGTTCCATTAGAAAAAACAAGGAAATGACTTTTAACTGACCGTTGTGTTCTTCCTTGTGTATTGATGTTGTGTTAATGTTCGCTATGTGTCCCTTATTTCCCAGGGCTTTCCTGAGCTTTGAAGATACAGTTAAACTTTGGATTGCGAGCATAATTCGTTCCGGAAACATTCTTACAGTACCATCTTATGATTCTACCCATTTTACTATAACTAGGTGAGAGTGTTTGGGACTATTATTGTTCCCCTCTTTTCTATGTTCCCTATTATGTCCATTACTTTACTATGGCATTTCTTTCTCTATTATAGATACCCGTACACTGTGTATCTGCTCCTGATGAGTGTTAAAGTGAACACGAAACGCGTAGAGCCATTATACGATGATATGTCACAGTGTACATGTATAATATTTACCCTCCAACATTGCAATTTTATGAACCAACTCATTTTTATTTTATTTTTTCTATGCTACCCCTACAAAGCCGGTTCTCATGTACCAGATGCCCCACTATGAGTACCTATCATAGACCATCATGTACCCTCTTGTTTCCTCTAGAATTATGTACCTAGACCCATTACTATTATGCATTACCATGTATGTTTTGTTGGACTAATTTGTACTATTATATAATTTCTAGGTGGTTACTAATTGTACCATTTTATCATCTTAATGTGTATATGTCATACCTCCTTTGTTTGTATAATAAATATTTTTTACCATATGTCTTTGGTTCATATGCCAGTGATGTTCTTCCTTAAAGTCCCACCCTTAGTTTCTCTCATTCAACCTATCGGGGATGGAGGCATGCTAGTTATTGCCTCAATTGAAAGTCCCAATCTTAGTTTTAGGCCCCATTTTTCAATGTATCGGGGATGGAAGTACATTACCATATTATTTTAAACATGACCTATATCACTGTGACTGTCTTTTGCCATACGTTTCTTTATCCTATTTACAACTTTTCCCCTCCTAGATCAGCTCTGCCAGTTGGGGCTGGCTTTCTCATTGTCCCCGGGAGCTGCGACTCGCTCTGGTGCCCCCCCTCCCCTCCCCTTCAGGGAGGGTTGGTCGGGCTCTCACTGCGTGTCGACGCCACGCTTCCACGCTCGACAGGTGACGTCACTCGTGACGCCGCGATGGGGGCGTGGACTATCCATCTGCGGCTAGTACGAGGAGGGTTTGCGCGCCAACGCCAGGCATGTTACTGCCTGGACGGCGATGCGGGCCTTCCCCCCCTATTTACGCTGCGTGGCGTTCATTGGCCACTTTTGGTATACGGCCGCTATATATACTTACCCATATTGAGCCATCACTTCGGATTGTATCATCTTCATGGGACCCTACACACTTTATGGTGCCACCTCTTGATCCACCCTCGCTGGGTAGGTACCTACGGTGCAGTGCTTTCACTATCACACCTGCACCCTTATTATCTTTTTGACTTATGCTTACCTTTAACATGCTGGTGCATGTCTTTATTCACATGTCTACCTTTCTAACTTTACACTTCCTACCCACTATTTTTGGTGCAGTGCTTCCATCATTATATCTGTACCCTTACTACTTTTTGATTTATGTCCACTTTGGACATCCTGGTGCATGTCTTCACTCATATGTCTAATTCTTCAACCCTACACTTCACTTTTCACCTATTATTTTTCAATTATTTATTATTTACCCCACAGATACCTCTGGGTTTTACCACAGATTTTATCAATTCTACCACTGTTGACATCCACTATCCGATGTTCATGGCCAATACTGTTTACTGTTGTTGCTACTGCCGTGCCAAGGTGTCACCAATTCAGCTCCCGGGGATGATGCCATTTATAGCTGCCCCTTTCTTACAGTACCATCTTATGATTCTACCCATTTTACTATAACTAGGTGAGAGTGTTTGGGACTATTATTGTTCCCCTCTTTTCTATGTTCCCTATTATGTCCATTACTTTACTATGGCATTTCTTTCTCTATTATAGATACCCGTACACTGTGTATCTGCTCCTGATGAGTGTTAAAGTGAACACGAAACGCGTAGAGCCATTATACGATGATATGTCACAGTGTACATGTATAATATTTACCCTCCAACATTGCAATTTTATGAACCAACTCATTTTTATTTTATTTTTTCTATGCTACCCCTACAAAGCCGGTTCTCATGTACCAGATGCCCCACTATGAGTACCTATCATAGACCATCATGTACCCTCTTGTTTCCTCTAGAATTATGTACCTAGACCCATTACTATTATGCATTACCATGTATGTTTTGTTGGACTAATTTGTACTATTATATAATTTCTAGGTGGTTACTAATTGTACCATTTTATCATCTTAATGTGTATATGTCATACCTCCTTTGTTTGTATAATAAATATTTTTTACCATATGTCTTTGGTTCATATGCCAGTGATGTTCTTCCTTAAAGTCCCACCCTTAGTTTCTCTCATTCGTTCCGGAAACATGCTTGTAATCAGTGGCGGCTGGTGCTCAAAATTTTTGGGGGGCACAAACGAAAAAAAAAGAGAGAAAAAAATTGCAGCCTCACTGTGCCCATCAAATGCAGCCACTGTGCCATCAATTGTCACCACTGTGCCATGCCATCAAACGCAGCCACCGTGCCATGCCATCAAACGCAGCCACTGTGCCATCAATTGTCAACACTGTGCCATGCCATCAAACGCAGCCACTGTGCCATGCCATCAAACGCAGCCACTGTGCCATGCCATCAAACGCAGCCACTGTGCCATCAATTGTCAACACTGTGCCATGCCATCAAACGCAGCCAACGTGCCATCAATTATCACCACTGTGCCATGCCATCAAACGCAGTCACTGTGCCATCAATTCGCACCACTGTGCCATGCCATCAAACGCAGTCACTGTGCCATGTCATCAAACGCAGTCACTGCCTTCTGCCTTCATCGGAGTGGGTCGGATGTCAGCGGGCATGTCACCGCTGACATCCGTGGCTCCATAGAGCTGCACGGAGCGTCTGTTGAGGTCCGCCTAGAAAACTGACAGGCGGCTCTGAACGGTCCGCCCGTGTGAAAGGAGCGCGGCAGCGCTGAAAGCTGAAAATTGGCCTGGGCAGGGAGGGGGTTAAAGTGCCCGGTATTGAAGCGGTTAAAGAGCCCCATTAGATTGTTAGATCTGGCACATGATTTGGAATTCTTGACGAAATGAAATTTTCACCGCATTCACTAAGCAAAGGGAAAATAAAATAAACCCTTGCAAAGTGATCAGCTTATTTTGCCATAGTGTGAGGTCAAACTACATATATATTATTTAACCACTTCACTTCCCGCCCATAGTCATATGACGTCCACAGTCCCATCCTGGGTGGACGTCATATGATGTCCTGGGCTTCCTGGCCGTCTAGGGGGCGCACGCGTGCCCGAGGCATCGCACGGGACCCGGTGTGCGGTGTGCCCAGCGGCCGCGATGTCCGCCGGGCACCCGCGATTGCCCGCAATCACGGCAGGACCGTGGATCTGTGTGTGTAAACACACCGATCCATGTCCTGTCATCAGGTAAGGAGACCGATGTGTGTTCCCAGTACAGAGGAACACACATCGGTCTCCTCCCCTTGTGAGTCCCCTCCCCCTACAGTTAGAATCACTAGTAGGGAACATATTAACCCCTTCAGCGCCCCCTAGTGTTAACCCCTTCCCTGCCAGTCACATTTACACAGTAATGAGTGCCGTTTTATAGCACCAATCGCTGTATAAATGTGAATGGTCCCAAAAATTTGTCAAAAGTGTCCGATATGTTCGTCGAAACGTCACGGTCACAATAAAAATCGCAGATCGCCGCCATTACTAGTAAAAAAAAAAAAATGCAATAAAACTATCCCTTATTTTGTAGATGCTAAGGGCCAGATTCACAGATAACTGCGGCGGCGTAACGTATCGTCTATACGTTACACCGCCGCAAGTTTTCAGCGCAAGTGCCTGATTCACCAAGCACTTGCGTGTAAACTTACGGCGGTGTAACGTAAAGGCGCCCGGCGCAAGCCCGCCTAATTCAAATGGGGCGTGTACCATTTAAATTAGGCATGCTCCTGCGCCGGACGTACTGCGCATGCTCCGTTTTGAAATTCCCGCCGTGCTTTGCGCGAAGTGACGTCATTTTTATGAACGGCGACGTGCGTAGCGTACTTTCGTATTCCCGGACGTCTTACGCAAAAAAAAAAAATTGAAATTCGACGCGGGAACGACAGCCATACTTTAACATGGCTCGTCTAAATTTAAGCCATGTTAAAGCAGCCTTAACTTTCCGACGGGAAAAAACGACTAGCGACGACGTAACGCACGCGAATAGCTTTGTGGATCGCCGTAAAAGCTCATTTGCATACCCGACGCTAGAAAACGACGCAAACTCCACCCAGCGGCGGCCGAAGTATTGCAGCCTAAGATCCGAAGGCGTACGAAGCCGTAAGCCTGTCGGATCTTAGCCAAATGCCGTCGTATCTTGTTTGTGAATCACAAATTAAGATACGACGCGGCAAATTTGAAAATACGCCGGAGTATCAGTAGATACTCCGGCGTATTTCTTCTGTGAATCTGGCTCTATAACTTTTGCGCAAACCAATCAATATACAGTTATTTTTACCAAAAATATGTCGAAGAATACGCATCGGCCTAAACTAAGTAAAGTAAATAGTTTTTTTATAGATTTTTTGGGGATATTTATGATAGCGAAAAGTAAAAAATATTGAATTTTTTTCAAAATTGACGCTCTTTTTCTGTTAATAGCGCAAAAAAAAAAAAAAAAACGCAGAGGTGATCAAATACCACCAAAAGAAAGCTCTATTTGTGGGAAAAAAAGGACGCCAATTTTGTTTGGGAGCCACGTCGCGCAATTGTCAGTTAAAGCGACGCAGTGCCGAATTGCATAAAGTGCTCTGGGCAGGAAGGGGGTAAATTCTTCCGGGGCTGAAGTGGTTAAACTGGCATACGGTGAAACACGCCCTTATTATTGTCGGTGTGTACCTTGGGTGAAAGTATTATTATGCCCTGATTAATTTGTGTTGATGCCTCTCCTGCACAATGTTATCTCAGCAGGCTTTATCAAGTGCCTCCCTGTGAAAGCCCAACAGTAGCTGTTCTGCAAGACATCATCCATTACTCCGGCTTAGAACACAAGTGATGTTTACATTTAACTTAACTGTTCCCTTTTCTACTTGGGTGGTAGACTCAAGTAATTGTTATTACATTATACACAGATTACAATAATACTAGAAACCCAAAGACGTAAAGTTTTACTGGCATTTTACAGAGATTCCAGCTACTTCATCAATGAGGCATTTCAAAGCTCTGGCCATTACTTGACCGAAGTTGACCACTTTTTTTCTTTTTCATTTACTTAATAAAACAGACCGGTACTTTAGAATAGTTGGAAACCACTTTTCGTTTCTCATTAAGAAGAAGAAGAAGAAGAAGAAGAAAAAAAAACATACACATGATTTTATAAAAATACAACAGTTTGCATAATGTTAAAATCAATGGGCCAGATTCAAGAAGCAATTGCGCCTGTGTAACCATAAGTTACACGGCGCAATTGCTTACTTGCTCCGGCGTAGCGAATGCTCCTGATTCAGGAACATCGCTACGCCGACTGCAGCCTAAAATCTGCGTGGCATAAGGCTCTTATGCCACGCAGATTTTAGGCTGCATTCTTGCGTTGGCCGCTAGGGGGCGCTCCCATTGTGATCTGTGTATAGTATGCAAATTGCATACTAACACCGATTCACAACGTTGCGCGAGCCCTGCGTACGCAAATTACGTAGTTTGCGTACGTCGGGTTTTGCGTAAGGTTACACATCCTAATAGCAGGCGCAGCCAATGCTATAGGATACCCACGTTCCCGCGTCGCGATATTTAAATTCTACGTCGTTTGCGTAAGTGAATCGTGATTGGCGCTGGACGCCATTCACGTTCACTTTGAAGCAAATGACGTCCTTGCGACGTCATTTGCCGCAATGCACGTCGGGAAAGTTTCCCGACGGAGCATGCGCTCTACGCTCGGCGCGGGAGCGCGCCTAATTTAAATGATTCCCTCCCCCGGCGGGATCATTTACATTGCGCACGCTTACGCCGGGCAATTTTGACGGCGCGCCCTCGCAATTTACGGAGCTACTGCTCCGTGAATCGAGGGCAGCGCAAAATATTTGCGGGGGCGCAGGGCAAAATCGTTGCCCTGTGCCTCCGCAAATAAAGCGCAAATGTACCTGAATCTGGGTCACTACTTTAAAATTCAGAAAACGTAGTCTGGGGAATAATTACAAAATAATCCGCAGTAGTCTACTACTAGCTCTAGCGTTTTGTGTTCTCTAAGGACCGGGCCTATTTTTCAAACTTGTTGGGCCAGATCCACGAAGAAGTTACGATGGCGTATCTATTGATACGCCGCGTAACTTTTGGATTGCTCCGGCGTATCTTTGTTTTGTATCCACAAAACAAGATACGCCTGAAGCTGGGCTAGATCCGACTGGCGTACGTCTTAGTATGCCGTCGGATCTAAGGTGCATATTTACGCTGGCCGCTAGGTGGCGCTTCCGTCGATTTCCGCGTCGAGTATGCAAATTAGCTAGATACGCCAATCCACAAACGTACGTCCGGCCGGCGCATTTTTTACATCGTTTCCGTAAGGCTTTTTCCGGCGTAAAGTTACCCCTGCTATATGAGGCGTATCCTATGTTAAGTATGGACGTCGTTCCCGCGTCGAATTTTGAAAATTTTACGTTGTTTGCGTAAGTCGTTCGCGAATAGGGCTTTGCGTAGAATTATGAAAGCATTGGCTTGTTGCGGGTTAATTTGGAGCATGCGCACTGGGATACCCCCACGGACGGTGCATGCGCCGTTCAGAAAAAATGTCATTTACGTCGGGTCAAGACGTATTAACATAAAACACGCCCCCATCTGATCCATTTGAATTGCGCGCCCTTACGCCATGTGTCTATGGGTGGCTGTATCTATGGGTGGTTGTATCTATCTATGGGTGTCTGTATCTATGGGTGTCTGTATCTATTGGTGGCTGTATCTATGGGTGGCTGTATCTATCTATGGGTGGTTGTATCTATGGGTGGCTGTATGGGTGGTTGTATCTATGGATGTCTGTATCTATGGGTGGCTGTATCTATGGGTGGCTGTATGTATCGGTGGCTGTATCTATGGGTGGATGTATCTATGGGTGGCTGTATCTATGGGTGGATGTATCTATGGGTGGCTGTATCTATGGGTGGCTGTATGTATCGGTGGCTGTATCTATGGGTGGATGTATCTATGGGTGGCTGTATCTATGGGTGGATGTATCTATGGGTGGCTGTATCTATGGGTGGCTGTATGTATCGGTGGCTGTATCTATGGGTGGATGTATCTATGGGTGGCTGTATCTATGGGTGGATGTATCTATGGGTGGCTGTATCTATGGGTGGCTGTATGTATCGGTGGCTGTATCTATGGGTGGATGTATCTATGGGTGGCTGTATCTATGGGTGGATGTATCTATGGGTGTCTGTATCTCTGGGTGTCTGTATCTCTGGGTGTCTGTATCTATGGGTGTCTGTATCTATGGGCGGCTGTATCTATGGGCGGCTGTATCTATGGGTGGTTGTATCTATGGGTGGTATCTATGGGTGGCTGTATCTATGGGTGGCTGTATCTATGGGTGGATGTATCTATGGGCGGCTGTATCTATGGGTGGATGTATCTATGGGTGGATGTATCTATGGGTGGATGTATCTATGGGTGGATGTATCTATGGGTGGCTGTATCTATGGATGGATGTATCTCTGGGTGGATGTATCTATGGGTGGCTGTATCTATGGGCGGCTGTATCTATCGGTGGCTGTATCTATGGGTGTCTGTATCTCTGGGTGTCTGTATCTCTGGGTGTCTGTATCTCTGGGTGTCTGTATCTCTGGGTGGCTGTATCTATGGGTGTTGATATCTATGGGTGGCTGTATCTATGGGTGGCTGTATCTATGGGTGTCTGTATCTATGGTTGTCTGTATCTCTGGGTGGATGTATCTATGGGTGGCTGTATCTATGGGCGGCTGTATCTATCGGTGGCTGTATCTATGGGTGTCTGTATCTCTGGGTGTCTGTATCTCTGGGTGTCTGTATCTCTGGGTGTCTGTATCTCTGGGTGGCTGTATCTATGGGTGTTGATATCTATGGGTGGCTGTATCTATGGGTGGCTGTATCTATGGGTGTCTGTATCTATGGTTGTCTGTATCTCTGGGTGGATGTATCTATGGGTGGCTGTATCTATCGGTGGCTGTATCTCTGGGTGTCTGTATCTATGGGTGGCTGTATCTCTGGGTGGCTGTATGCAGCACCTGGGGCTTCCCAGGAAGTTTACGTTGTGTGGGCTCAGGACGCTCGTGTACAAAAGAGCGCTAAATTCCAATTTGCACAGTCAAAACAAAATATGTCAAGGAACAAAACAGTGTCAAAAATTCTTTACTCCACGCAGTTTCCTTCCACAGAGTCATAAAGTGGCCAAATAAAAAAGCTGATTTTCCACTCAGAATTGCCAACATGAGTTTAAAAATCCAAGTGAATCCCGTGTGCTCCTTCATTCCGCTCTGCAGCACAATAATACGACAACAATGGCCCAGATTCAGGTACATTTGCGCTTTATTTGCGGAGGCACAGGGCAACGATTTTGCCCTGCGCCCCCGCAAATATTTTGCGCTGCCCTCCATTCACGGAGCAGTAGCTCCGTAAATTGCGAGGGCGCGCCATCAAAATTGCCCGGCGTAAGGGCGCGCAATGTAAATGATCCCGCCGGGGGCGGGAATCATTTAAATTAGGCGCGCTCCCGCGCCGAGCGTAGATCGATTGCTCCGTCGGGAAACTTTCCCGACGTGCATTGCGGCAAATGACGTCGCAAGGACGTCATTTGCTTCAGAGTGAACGTGAATGGCGTCCAGCGCCATTCACGAATCACTTACGCAAACGACGTAGATTTTAAATCTCGCGACGTGGGAACGTGGGTATCCTGTAGCATTGGCTGCGCCTGCTATTAGGATGTGTAACGTTGCGCGAAACCCGACGTACGCAAACTACGTAATTTGCGTACGCAGGGCTCGCGCAACGTTGTGAATCGGTGTTAGTATGCAATTTGCATACTATACACAGATCACAATGGGAGCGCCCCCTAGCGGTCATCGCTAGAATGCAGCCTAAAATCTGCGTGGCATAGGAGCCTTATGCCACGCAGATTTTAGGCTGCAGTCGGCGTAGCGATGTTCCTGAATCAGGAGCATTCGCTACGCCGGAGCAAGTAAGCAATTGCGCCGTGTAACCTATGGTTACACAGGCGCAATTGCTTCTTGAATCTGGGCCAGTGTAACCAGGCCATCAATGTTCTGTTTAACTAGGGGGGCTGCCCCCCCCCATGGCGCTTTGCTCAAACAACCTCAAATTTATGACCACACTTGGACTGAAAGTTGTTCATTTGTATCAATTTAAACAATTTTAAAATGAAGTTCTAAACAGGAAATCCTGCATCCTTTTTTTATAGGAATGCGACCCAAAAAAACAACCATTGCATTTCCTTCGTGTGTCGGGGGCTCCTGATCTCTAACACCTCACCTCTCCGTTACCTTTGTCATTTCCTCCCCGGCTTCCACCGCCACCGTTTGTATATCTACAATTGTTTAAAAACAGCCTCCGTGATTAACCCTTTAACACGGCTTCCTATGTCTCCTGAATATATTTTGATAGCTGCTATGAGATCCACGAGGCTTGTTTTTCATTAACACCGAAAAGTCGAAAAGAAATCACTTCCGTCTAAACTTTGCCGGGGTCAGAGGACCTCTAGAAAGTGGTAAACAAGAGTGTTGGTCGGGCCGCACAATGCTTTTCTCATCTGCACTCCAACTTTTCCATCTGCTGCCTTCGTATCATTCATTCTTTTATTTGTTTGAGATGAATATGTTTTCTTTTCCTTCTTTTTTTTTTCTTGTTTCTTTTATTTTTTCTCTAACTTGTTTTATGTTCTTGTGCCCAGACCTTTCTAATTCAAAACATATGAATGCAACTTTTACATTTGTAAGACAAACAGACACATTAGTGTTCGAGATGGAAACAGAACTTGTCCAAGACACCTGTTCAAGAGAACTCTCCCAAGTTACCGTATTTATCCGCGTATAACGCGCACTTTTTTCCCCCCTGAAAAAAGCGTGCAAATAATGGCCCGGATTCACAAAGCACTTACGCCGACGTATCACGAGAAACGCCGCGCAAGTGTAAATATGCACCGTCGTATCTGTGCGCCGGACTCTGGGCCAGATTCACGTAGAATCGCGGAGGCGTAACGTATCGTATATACGTTACACCGCCGCAAGTTTTCATCGCAAGTGCCTGATTCACCAAGCACTTGCGTGAAAACTTACACCGGCGGCCTCCGGCGTAAGCCCGCGTAATTCAAAGGGGCGTGTGCCATTTAAATGTGCTCCGTTTTGAAATTCCCGCCGCGCTTTGCGTGAAGTGACGTCATTTTTTCGAACTAGCGACGTGCGTAGCGTACTTTCGTATTCCCGGACGTCTTACGCAAGAAAAAAAAAATTGAAATTCGGCGCGGGAACGACGGCCATACTTTAACATGGGCTGTGTAACGTTAGGGCAGGTAAAACGACGACTAACTTTGCGACGGGAAACTAGACTAGCAACGACGTAACGAACGCCAAAAACCGTTGTGGATCGCCCGTAAAACCTCATTTGCATACCCGACGCTGGAATACGACGCAAACTCCACACAGCGGCGGCCGCGGTATTGCATCCTAAGATCCGACGGTGTAAGACAATTACACCTGTCGGATCTTAGGGATATCTATGCGTAACTGATTCTATGAATTAGTCGCATAGATACTCTGAGAGAAACGCCGTCGTATCTCTTCTGTGAATCTAGCCCTCTGAAACCAAGATACGCCTGAAAATAGGCTTCATCCGACCAACGTAACTTTCCTACGCCGGCGTATCGTGGGCGCATATTTACGCTGGCCGCAAGTGGCGCTTCCATTGATTTCCTATTTAAATATGGAAATGAGGTAGATACGTCGATTCACGAACGTACTTGCGCCCGGCGCATAATATACGCGGTTTGCATAAGTCGTACGTCCGGCGTAAAGTTATTCCCCATATATGGGGCCAGATTCAGATAGGTTAGTGGATCTTTATCTGATTTATGATCCGCCGGCGCAAGTTTTTGAGGCAAGTGCTTTATTCAGAAAGCACTTGCCTCTAAAGTTGCGCCGGCGGATCGTAAATCCCCTGGCGGAATTCAAATTCCGCGGCTAGGGGGTGTGTAACATTTAAATCAGGCGTGTCCTGGCGCCGATCGAACTGCACATGCGCCGCCGACTAAATTTCCCAGCGTGCATCGCTAGGACGTCATTGGTTTCGACGTGAACGTAAATTACGTCTATCCGTATTCGCGAACGACTTACGCAAACGACGTAAAAAATTCAAAATTCAACCCGGGAACGACGGCCATACTTAACATAGGATACGCCGCATATAGCAGGGGTAACTATACGCCGGAAAAAGCCCAACGCTAACGGCGTAAAAAAAATGCGCCGGGCGGTCGTTCGTTTCTGAATCGGCGGAACTCCTCATTTGCATATTCGTTGCGTACAAAAAACGAAACGCCACCTAGCAGCCGGCCTGGAATTTCAGCCTAAGATCCGACGGTGTAAGTCACTTACACCTGTCGGATCTTAGGGAGATCTATGCGTAACCCGATTCTCTGAATCAGTCGCATAGATACGACGGACGGAACTCAGAGATACGACGGCGTATCTGAATCCGGGCCCCGAGGCGCAACTCATGCTAAGGTATGGACCAGGGAACACAGCCGTGGTATTTTACGTTGTTTACGTTGTACGTGAATAGGGCTGGGCGTAGGTTACGTTCACATCGTAGGCAGTGATCCGTCGTATCTTAGGGAGTAGTTCCGACGTGATTCTGAGCATGCGCACTGGGATACGTCCACGGGACGGCGCATGCGCCGTTCGTTTTAAGTACTTGAATGGCACTCGGCCCATCATTTGCATGGGGTCACGCCTCATTAGCATGGCTCGCGCCTACTTCCACCTACGACGGCTTACGCCAAGGGAACCCAGCGCAGTTTGGGAGGCAAGTGCTTTGTGAATTCGGTGCTTGCCTCTCTTCGCTACGTCGGCGTAGCTTATATTAGATACGCTACGCCGGCATAAATATGCGCCAATGTATGTGAATCCAGGCCAATGTGTGCGTGTTATACGCTGATATTTTCCCATTGGGTTGCCTCGGAGTGGAAGGGGACAGGGTGAGCGACGCCGGATTGCAAGGAGCGGGGATCTCCCGTTTACTTGGTTGGCGCTGTAATATGAAGTCCCGCCTTTTGGACCGGCTCTTATAATAGCCATCACATGTCCCTGCATTGGACCAGTGTTCTGTCTATCATAGGAGCTGGTCCAGGAGTTGGGACTTCGTATTACAGCGGCCGCCGAGTAAACAGGAGATCCCTGCTTTATGTAATCCGGTGTTCTGTCAAGAAGTGCCCCCCATCAAATAGTGCCCGGGACGAAAGGCGCATGCGCCGTACGTCATAGCACAACAGCTGATTTGCCGTTTAGCTGGGCAGACGTAACCATGGCGCATGCGCACATCGTAGGAGGTATCTCTCAATGGGAGATAGCATTTCGAAGGCACAATTTAAACCTATACAAACAGCGGGGGGGAGACTATATATTGTGCATTGCTGCTGCCGGAGGGCGGCATGTGGCTGTGTTGAAGGGCTGGTTTTGTCTGTTACAACCCGCCCTTTCACACAGGAAAAAACGGCAGTTCAACACAGAAAACCCGCCCTGCAACACAGACAAAACCGGACCATCAGCACACTGTAAAGCCACCCCGCAACAGCAATGCACAATATGAGAACTACGGTCTCCCCCCGCTGTTTGTATAGGTTTCAATTGTGCCCATGAAATGGTATCTCCCATAGAGAGATATATCCTACGATGTGCGCTTGCGCCCTGGTCACGTCACTCCAGCTGATCGGCAACTCAGCTGGAGTGCGGGTCTGTCCTGCGCCGGTGTTACTCTCTCTGAATCTGGCTATTATTCTCTATATTGTGACATCAATGGGTTTACATCCACTTTAAGGCTTCTCCCTCCTCATAAACTGTGGTTGACAACAGTGGGAGCCAGTGGCTCCCCCTGCTGTCTCTGAGCCAGTGAGGAGGCAGAGACCCCAGAGGACAGCTAGTCTTGTGCATACCGCTGGATCGAGACCAGCGGCGGAACTTATGCTCATCGGACTCCTCCCCACCTCCGGTGCCACAAGCTATTTAGGGGGGAAAAATTGTACTTTTACAACTCCTTTAACCTCCCTGGCGGTATGATTCTGTCTGGAATTACGTACCAAAAGCGGTACAATTATTTGCAAGGAAATTTGGCGTTTTATATTGTAGGCCTGTAATTCTTAGGAATAACTCACTTAAATCTGACCAAACAAGAGTCTAGTAGGCATCCCGGGTATGACATTTTTTTAAAAACAAAATTATAAATTATAATATAATAAATAATTATAAATAATTATAACAAGTAATAATATAATAAAAATTATACAATAATGTAATCAACTCAAAATCACTGAAATTTGCTCAGTTGCAGAATTGTCGCTGTCATTACTTTTATTTTTTTATGACGAATTTCCCCACAAATCGCTATCGCTCAATTCTGCAAGTGATTATAATTTATTATCGCCGTTTTCTAGCTGCTCTAAAACCATTTTTGACATAAAGGGACACTTTTGGTTGCTAAGGACAATCTACAGTTTGCAGACAGAAAGAACAGTTTTTATTATATAAAAGTACATGTAGGACACTGGACAGACCACTAGGGACAAGGAGGGTGTGTATTTTTTACATACAGTACTGTAATCTATAAGATTACAGTATACTATATGTAAGGTGGTAGAATGGGGGGTGTGTGGTCGAAAGTCCTGGTATAAATACAGCACCTCATCCCAAAATTAATTGAAAAAAAGAAAATTGGGTGGATAGGAGGGATTATTACGGTGCCAGAATAGAAACCAGACAACTCATTTATAGAAAAAATAGAAAATATTTATTCAATTTTTACACAATAAAATCTCATTTAAAGTACAATGAAGACAAAAATAATAAATTGTGGGAGCAATTTTTAGAGATGTATTATTCGATTGAGTCAACCCTACTAGTTTCGCCACATTGGCTTCTTCAGGGGAATTTAAGACAAGATCGTCTCTGTGAGATACTCTAAAGGAATGAAACAGAAAAGTTTTAGCATATACATAGATGTTGTTAAGTGCATAAACACATTTGTATAAAATTTCCAAAAATATATAAAAAATTATAAAGTATAAGTTTGGCTGAGATAAGTGGCGAGGCAGTAAAGACCATAGTTCATAAATAGAAAGGTGTATGTCTATATTACCCAGTGTCACCAAACACCCCGTGCTAATCAGCCCATGGAGAGGGGCTGTCAGCAGTATCCATAGGGCAGAAAATTATGGAAACCTACCCTTAGCTTCATGCACAGCCCGCCAGGGTGACCCCACAGGGTAGATGTTAAAATCCAGACCCAAGCGAAATGGCTAATCAAAAAGACATTATAGAGCGTTATTAGGATAAAGTGTAGTTATTTTGTTCCATATATTAGAGCAAAGAAAGAAAGAAATAATGATCCATAAATATGTCAAGAAGGGGTTAATCAAAAAAGATTAGTTAATTTAGCCATACCTTGAAGCGAGATAAAATCAAGGTTAAAGAAAAGGCTTTCCCTAAGTTAAGATGTCCGATGGATGTTCGAATGTTTCATTAATCGAGGCTGCATCCGACGTCCGCTGTATTTACGCGGTGATTCAGAGCGCCGCCTGTATCCCGTGACCAAGTCCTGTCGTGACGAAACGTAGGGAGGCGGCTTTCTGACGTCACTGCGTATCTTCTACCCGGATACGGGCTGTTTATCGAGCTGGCCAGCTTACTTTATATGCTTCTTACCTGCTGTGCTATGTAAGTGCATTTTCGCTTTTATTCTTCATTAAACAAGACAGTTTTACACTATGTGAGTCCTTTCCAGGGGCGGACTGACAACTCATGGGGCCCCTGGGCAATAGAAGATTATGGGGCCCCTCTGGCTTACAGATGGCCACCACGCCAGGAGGCAGTGCAGAGGCAGGGCAGCTAAAATCTTGGGATATTCACATTAAAAGCATGTCAGTTTCGGACATATCAGGGACAGATCTAAAAAAAACACAGATTTTTACATACTGTCCCTGGTTTTACTGAGCCTGGCAACCCTGATGGGGCCCCCTAGTGGCATGGGGCCCTCGGGCAGTGCCCGAGTGACTCAATGGTCAGTCCGCCCCTGGTCCTTTCTGTCTTATATACCCCTGGATGACATATCGAGAGCATTTACCTGTAAGGACACAGTTACCAGGATTCCATCGCTGTTGCTGTTTATGGGATAGTATCCATCCATATCTCTTACCATGCGCCATCTGATCTCTTATAATTTGGAGATCAATTCCATCTGGTAAGAGACTTTTATATCGTGGGTGGAGGATCTTTTCTATCAAGCACTTTCTTTTGTGGATTGAGTTCATCACTTGGGAGAATTGATTTACTTGTCTTTGTGGCGGGACTGACTTTTTTATTTGAACTTTTGTCACTATTTTTGTTCACTTAGCATTTATTTAGCGCGATCTCTTCCCTTTTTTGCATTAAAGAAAAGGGGACTTGGTATAACTGCAGGGACACTGAAGAGTCCAAAATATCTGAAAATCGATCAAAAAGGGAAAAAAAATTTTAAGGTGTATGTGTTTACTTTTTTGGATTTGGCTCCGTTCTCCGCCCCCATGCGTCGTAACGTCGCAGGGAACGGAGATCAGCGGCACACGGGGACACTGTGAATCGAGCGAGGTCCCGCTGGCTCACACAGCGGGGATGCATCGCTGGATCCAGGGACAAGGTAAGTAAACCAAGCCTGTGGATTCAGCGAGAAGGTAAGCCGCGCCGCTGCACGCTCTGCACATCTACCCCGAGCGTGACTCGGGGATACCGATCCTAGCATGGAAAAACCACCCCCAGTCACGCTCGGGGATACCGCCAAGGAGGTTAAAGAAAATATACACCACCTGCAATTTTCTATAAGGAACTTTTTTTTTTTTTTAGCATTTAGAAATGAAAAGTAAACAGTTTTTAATAAAAATAAAAATAAATAGCGTCAGGAAATGCAAGCCGACAGCCCTGGTTTAGCTTTGAATGATGACAGCAAACATTAGTCCATGTTGAAGAATATCTCCATATGCTGCGGCGCAGGGATGGCCGCTTGGCCTCTCTTGATTACATTTGGTGAAATTATGCTTGGAACACGAGAGGAAGCTATAACAAGGAACTGCCAAAACCTCAGACCACATAAGTCATATGGTGGACCATACAGTTGCAATGTTATTTCTATAAAATCTCGGTGCCAGTAGGCAAGTGGTTTGAGTGTGTTCCTGTGCACCTTACAGGGTGGGATCCGAGGACGGGCTCCGAGAATGGGCTCCGAAGGACGGGCTCCATGGGCTGTAAATCTCCTCCATCCGTCCAGGACACATGTTGTGGGATCACATTCATCTCCAGCCCTTCTTCTGCAGGAAGGATGCTGCCTTATTCGCTCTCAGCCTGCCAGAACTTCCAAATGTTCTTGGAAATCCAACAGAAAAATAACAAAACGGTGGAAATTGCGGGGCCATAACGCCGCTGAGCCGTTTGAACAGATGTGTTTGCACAGTTTGTGACGGGAATGTAAATGTTTTACTGTGCCCATTATATTTTCCTTCCTTCTTCTGTTAAACACATAAATTTGTAATAAGACCTGGATGGGAAGAAGGATTTGGAATCTCGTAATGCGTTTCGCACTGATTGGTAGGGCTGGAGTAAGTGTCCTTGGATACGGGAATACACACATATATCAGCCTGTTCACCGCGCGCCCTACCGTGGGCTTCTGTTCAGCAGAGCGGTGGTCTCCGGTATGAAGAGGAGACGCACATATGGTGCTCCTGGCACGGCTTCGTGACGGATTCGTCTTTAGAGAAAAAGTTGTTCCTTTGGAAGCGGAACTAAACTCTCTCCATCAACATGAACTAGTTTTAATCCTTATGCTGCTAGCAATAGGAAGGTACACTAAATTACCAAAAGTATTGGGACGCCTGCCTTTACACACACATGGGGCCGGATTCAAGAAGCAATTGCACCTGTGTAACCATAGGTTACACAGCGCAATTGCTTACTTGCCCCGGCGTAACGAGTGCTCCTGATTCAGGAACCTCGTTACGCCGACTGCAGCCTAAGATCTGCGCGGCATAAGGCTCTTATGCCCGCATATCTTAGGCTGCATTCTTGCGGTGAACGCTAGGTGGCGTTCACGTTGTGCTCAGTGTATAGTATGCAAATTGCATACTAACACCGATTCACAACGTTGTGCAAGCCCTGCGTACGCAATTTACGTCGTTTACGTACGGCGGTTTTCGCCGTAGCAGGGGCAGCCCATGTTACGTATACCCGTCGTTCCCGCGTCGCGAAATTCGAATTTTACGTACTTTGCGTAAGTGAATCGTGAATGGCGCTGGACGCCATTCACGTTCACTTTGAAGCAAATTACGTCCTTGCGACGTCATTTGCCGCAATGCACGTCGGGAAAGTTTCCCGACGGAGCATGCGCGCTACGATCGGCGCGGGAACGCGCCTAATTTAAATGATTCCCGCCCCCTACGGGATCATTTAAATTGCGTGCTCTAGCGCCGGGCAGAAGCTCCGTGAATCAAGGGCAGCAGAGCAAATTTGCGGGGGCGCATGGGCAAAATCGTTGTCCTGCGCCTCCGTAAATAATGGGCAATTCTACCTGAATCCGGCCCATAAACTTTAATGGCATCCCAGTCTTAAAGCGGAGGTTCAACTACATTTTTTTTTATTAAATGCCAGCAGATGTAAATACAGCAGCTGCTGACTTTTAATAAATGGACACTCAGGGCCCGTGCTACCACTAGGCAAACTAGGCAGCCGCCTAGGGCGCCTGGCCACTGGTGTTCCTACTCTCTTCTCTCTGCAACAAGCAATTAAGGGCCAGATTCATGTACAAATCCGGCGGTGTAATGTATCGTCTTTACGTTACACCGCCGCAAGTTTTCAGCGCAAGTGCCTGATTCACCAAGCACTTGCGTGTAAACTTTCGGCGGCGTAGCGTAAAGCCGTCCGGCGCAAGCCCGCCTAATTCAAATGGGGCGTGTGCCATTCAAATTAGGCGCGTTCCCGCGCCGAACGTTCTGTGCATGCTCCGTTTGGAAATTTCCCACCGTGCTTTGCGCGAAATTACGCCGTCCCAACGTGTTTTTTGAATGGCGACGTGCGTAACGTACTTACGCAAAAAAAATATTTTAATTCGACGCGGGAACGACGGCCATACTTTAACATGGATGGTGTAATTTTACACTATCTAAATAGCACACTTAACTTTACGACGGGAAAAAATGACGTAAGAGAATGCGACGAACGCGCGTACCTTCGTGGATTGCCGCAAACAGCTAGTTAGCATACCCGACGCGGAAAATGACTCCACCCAGCGGCGGCCGAAGGATTGCATCCTAAGATCCGAAGGCTTACGCCTTCGGATCTTATTAAGATATGACGCGGCAAATTAAGATATGACGCGGCAAATTTGAAAGTACGCGGGGTATCAGCAGATACTCCGGCGTACTTATTCTGTGACTCTGGCCCGCTGTTTTCTAGCTGCTCTAAAACCATTTTTGACATAAAGGGACACTTTTGGACAATCTACAGTTTTCAGGCAGAAAGAACAGTTTTTATTTTATAAAAGTACATGCAGGACACTGGGCAGACCACTAGGGACAAGGGGGGTGTGTATTTTTTACATACAGTACTGTAATCTATAAGATTGCAGTATACTGTATGTAATGTGTTTGTTAACTTTTTTGAATTTGGCGCCGTTCTCCGCCCCCGTGCGTCGTAACGTCGCAGGGAACGGAGATCGGGGGCACACGGGCACTGTGAATAGAGCGAGGGCGCCGCTGGCTCACACAGCGGGGATGCATCGCTGGATCCAGGGACAGGGTAAGTAACTCCCTGCCTGTGGACACTGCGAGAAGGTAAGCCGCGCCGCTGCAGGCTCTGCACAGCTACCTCGAGCGTGACTCAGGGTTACTGATAGTAGCATAGAAAAAACACACCGAGTCACGCTCAGGATCACCGCTAAGGAGGTTAAAGCATGGCTAAAGCCAAGAGCAAAAATGAAACATATTGCTGCTTACCAGTCCTTAGATGGGGTGGCTGAATTTGTGTTCTTTGCATGTTTTTCTCCTGGTGGTCCTGCGAGGAACACACTTCTTGTCCTAGGGTGACAACTATACTACCATGCTGTATCTTGGAAGAGTAACGTTGTCACCCTAGGAAGGAAGTATCCAGAAAGTTATCATATGACATGATTCCTGGCTGGATGAATAGTTATTTTTTTCTGCACTTGGTTAACAGATGTAACAAAAAACTTTCCGTGGTGTCAGCGAGGAAATAAGAGAAATTTATTGTGAGAACTTGCATAGCCTTTAACCTTCTCCATCCCCTTTCTGGGTTTAACCAGGATCAGATGCTGCTAATTTTAGCTGCAGCATCATCTGCTGGTGAAATACAGTATTGCAGGTACTAGTCAGATGTAACATTTATTACTATACATATACCGTATTTATCGTGGTATAACGCGCTCCCGCGTATACCGCGCACCCCTAAAGTTACCCCCAATCCTGTGGAAAAAAAGTTATTTTTGTACTTACAGTTTTGGTGTCTTGCGCGGCATCCATCGGCGGCCTCGTCGGGTCCGGCGTCCTTCTGCGGCTTCGGGTGTCCTCTTCGGCGGGTCGGGCGTCCTTCTGCGGCTTCGGGTGTCCTTCTGCGGCTTCGGGTGTCCTTCTGCGGCGGGTCCGGTGTCCTCTTCGGCGGGTCCGGTGTCCTCTTCGGTGGGTCCGGCGTCCTTCTGCGGCGTCCTTGCGTCCTCCCCGCTCGTTTCCCGCGCCGAGTTTTGAATACTGCGCCAGCATATACCGAGCGCTGTACACTCGGGCAGGCTCAGCAACTGTCGCGCTCACGTCCAGGACGTGACCGCGGAAGAAGCCGAGACTGGCCGACTATACCCGAGTGTACGATTTTGCCCTGATTTTCAGGGCAAAAAAGTGCGCGATATACGCCGATAAATACGGTACATTACTATACATTCACATCAGTCTCTGCCCTCAAGGAGTTTACAATCTAGGGCCCAAACTCACATGCATACATACTTGGGCCAGTCTAGACAGGAGACAATTAACCTACCAGCATGTCTTTGAAGTGTGAAAGGAAATCAACATACCTAGAGGAATTCCTCACAAGCACCAGGAGAACATGCAAACTACATGTTGATAGTGTCCTAGCTGAATTTTTGAAAATTTTTGAATTTCCGAATTCCGAATTTTTTAGAAAATCCAGAATTCGAAATTCGGGAATTCAGAAATTTCAAACATTTAGAAATTCAGGCATTTCGGAATTAACGAATTTGTCAAAATTCATTAAAAAACTAATTCGGAACTAAACAAATTGCACATGTCTACTGAACATGTAATCAAACCAGGGAGCTCAGTGAAGCAAGACAGAAGTGCTAACCACGAAGCCACTGTGCTTCCTTAGTAGCAAACAGATACATGCAGTATTGTCAAGCAGAGAGCCAAGTTGAGGAGCACCCATACCTTCAGGTGTTTAGGAGTCCTTCCCCCCATGCCAGGACAATGTGAGTAATCCCATTAGTCCTGCACTTCTCCTTCCTTGTTTCGATCCTAAGGGGAAACTCCCAGAAGCTAGAGCCTCAAGAATTCCATCTTTGTATGTGTTGGTCTTTGCCCTGCTTCCCATTACCAACCAACCACAGATGGACTCCCGCCATAGTAGATGCCACTAGCAGGTGCAGGGCTGGCATTATCCCACTTTCCATGATACTGTTAGGACATAGAAAATATACCCAGGCGCATAGTTAAGCGCAGAAGGAGAATTCCTAGTAGCCAAACCTAATGTTAGCAAAGAACCAACGTGCATAAGCGCATGAATATGCGCAAACGGCAATTTCCTGTTTGCCAAAACCACACCCATGCAACTGCGCCCATCACTAGATTGGTGCCAAGTGGGTATTTAAACACCTCTGCTGCAGTAGAACCTTGCCTTATGGTCTATAACATTCTGCTACCTGCTACCTGTTACCTGTTCCTGTGCTTGATCTCCTGTTGCTGTTCTGCTATTTCGTCTGACCACGCTTGAACTCTGCCTGAACCGACCCAGCCTACTGCGCCTGCTGCCCTGCGTCACACCCCAGCCTGCATCCAAGTGCACACAGACCTCTCATCTGCAACCACCTCCCCCAGAATTGCCAGGTACTCATGCCACTCCAGGCTCTTGTACCTCCTGTTACCTTATCAGGGGTACCAAGCCGGAGGTGTAACAGATCGTCTTCCTCTCCACGTTGGACTCCATCACTGGGGAAAGTGACAGGTACACTTCACTCACTACTCCGGGGACCTCTAGCAGCTACCTAGGCATTTACATTGCCAACTCTCTGCCTTTTGGCTAAGATCAAGTGTAGTATTGGTTCTTATCAGTTGCCAAGAGGTGGCGCTGTGCTAACCGTCCCTGATCCACGGCGGTGGATAGGGAATGGCAGTGGCTATGCAAAACCTACTTGGCGTAATGGCAACCTGGACGGTTAGTATCAGGGCGGACTGAAACCGTATTGCTCGACAAACGGAGGGACGTTATTGGCCAGCCAAAAGGGAAGCCTCCTGGTGGGGATGGAGAACCACTGGGTCTGGCTGAAGGGTCAGGTCCCTGGACTTCTGGCCTAGATTGGTGTAGTCCTTGCTCCAGTCAGTTTTTTGGGAAAGAATACTGGCTCCCCTTCTCCTCCTGGGGGAGCGGTTAGTATTTTGCTGAATGTAATTAGGTAGGAGTGATGGGACCGATGGTGGAGCCTACTGAAGAGGGTTCTCACTAAGCTCTCAGAGCCCCGGTACCTTCCTAGTTAGGGTGGGGGCTGCACTGTTGGTCAGGGTTGAGAGAAAAGCCCATGGTGAATGTGCCCCTGGAGTGGCAGTCCAGGGGTGCCATAGCTCTCACAAGTGTCGAGGGGCACTTTGAGTTTTGACACCATAGTCACTTCACGTCACACTTTTTGCGCACCTACCTCTAGGGCCGAGCCTTTTGGCTAGGACCAGAGGAATTTTTGATTTCTGGCCGAAGGGCCGGCCATTGTATTGCACAATGGCCACTTTCACTTCTCCCACCTTCCTTCTCCCTACTTTCTATTTTTTTTCTCCTGTGTTGTCAGGTTTTTTTTTTCATTTTTGTTGATTAGTACACGTATGTCACTGTGTGAATCGTAGGGTGTGGGTCCTTGGGCCTACCCTAAAAGTCTTGGGAGGGGGTGGACATGGCCTTCTGTCTTGGTTCGCCCTCTCTCATGGGGCCACGTTATAGCTGCTGGTTCCAGCATCCTGGTTTTGGCTGTGGCTTTCTCCTTGTCTGTCCACCTGCAAGGTGATTGATTGTGACCAGACCCTGGGTGGAGACCAAACCTGATTTAAGCCAGCCAAACCTTCAGGCTCGTGCATGTGATAGAGCGTGTTAGAGTGTGTAATACTTGATTAAGCTCCCTGTTTGTCTGCCCTGCTCTGCTAGATTGGATTTCCCTGTGTATAACCTTGGATCATATATCAGGCTATTCTCTGAACTCTGCCTGCCTTTTACCTAGACTGTCATTGAACCACTCTGCCTGTCTCCAAACACAAGTACCTGTTAGCTTTTGACACATGTACTGTATGTGTTGCCCTCCTAACCCGCTTGTCTTGGTTTTTTTGTAGCTGTACTGTCTCTCTTTATTTTGTAATTGCACTAAAAAATCCTGTATAATAATGTATTAACCGATTGCCGACCAGCGCACAATGACATACGTTGACACAATGGCACGGCTGGGCAGATGGGCATACGGGTACGTCCCCTTTAAGATGCTGCATTGTGCAGTACAGCTACAAAAAAAACAAGACAAGCGGGTTAGGAGGGCAACACATACAGTACATGTGTCAAAAGCTAACAGGTACTTGTGTTTGGAGACAGGCAGAGTGGTTCAATGACAGTCTAGGTAAAAGGCAGGCAGAGTTCAGAGAATAGCCTGATATCTGATCCAAGGTTATACACAGGGAAATCCAATCTAGCAGAGCAGGGCAGACAAACAGGGAGCTTAATCAAGTATTACACACTAACACGCTCTATCACAAGCACGAGCCTGAAAGTTTGGCTGGCTTAAATCAGGTTTGGTCTCCACCCAGGGTCTGGTCACAATCAATCACCTTGCAGGTGGACAGACAAGGAGAAAGCCACAGCCAAAACCAGGATGCTGGTACCAGCAGCTATAACGTGGCCCCCAGAGAGGGCGAACCAAGACAGAAGGCCATGTCCATCCCCTCCTAAGACTTTTAGGGTAGGCCCAAGGACCCACACCCTACGATTCACACAGTGACATACGTGTGCTAAGAGCCAGGCCTGGGCTGAATTTGGGTCAGGGATGAGTGAATCAGGGAGGCTGGATGACTCATCAAGCAGCACCTCTGGTAACTCCTCCTGCTCTCTGGAACCTTGGAGAATCTTCCAGAAGTAATGGGTTGAGTCTGGGAGCATTGAGGAGGGCCCCAGCCAATCCCCAGCAAAGTGTGGATTGGGTCATGCCAGCAGGGGAATGCTCCTAATCTCAGCTTGTTACCTGTTACACCTGGGAGCCAGAAATAGGCGATCAAATACTTATTTCACTTATTAAAATGCAAATCAATTTATAACTTTTTTGAAATTAGTTTTTCTGGATATTTTTGTTGTTATTCTGTCTCTCACTGTTAAAAAAGATGCTGCATTGTGGGCGCGTGCGCCTGCCGGGGGCTCCATGAGTCCGACCACGTGTGCCGCAGACTCGATGTCCGCGGGGATGTCCGCGATCGTCTCACGGAGAGGAACAGGGAAATGCTGATGTAAACAAGCATTTCCCCATTCTTCCTAGTGACAGGACACTGATCACAGCTCCCTGTAATCGGGAGCGGTGATCAGTGTCGTGTCACACATAGCCCATCCCCCCCTACAGTTAGAACACATCCCTAGGACACACTTAACCCCTTCAGCGCCCCCTTCTGGTTAACCCCTTTACTGCCAGTGGCATTTTTACAGTAGTCAGTGCATTTTTAAAGCACTGTATCATAAGGATATTTTATTTTCAAGAAATTTGATCACAACCATAAAAAATACTTCTACAGTGAAAGAAAAATAATAAACTAAATTAACAGAAACTATATATGCACAGATCAAAGATAGTCATATTAACATATGCAGTGATAGATATATTGCTATTTCTGGACATAACAATTGAAAAGCATCTTATCCTTAAAAAGGCCCAGGTTAGTATGCACTATACAGTATAAACCCATAATAATAATATTAATATAAATATGTTCTGCACTGTATAAATCAATAATAATAATTATAATAATAATAATTATAATAATGTATAATAATGTGATGCACTATATAAATTAATTACGATAATAATATTAATAATATAAAAAGAAATGTATAATGTGCTGCACTGTATAAATAAATAAATAATAATAATAATAATATAAAAATAATAATAATGTATAATAATGTGCTGCACTGTATAACTCAATAATAATAATCATAATATAAAAATAATAATACTGTATAATAATGTGCTGCACTATATAAATCAATAACAATATTAACAATATAAAATAATAATGTATAATAACGTGCTTCACTGTATAAATCAATAATAATAATAATAATAATAATAATAATATACAAATAATAATAATAATGTATAAAATAATGTGCCGCACAATATAAATCAATAACAATAATAATATTAATAATATAAAAATAATAATCATGTATAATAATGTGCTGCACTATACAGTACTATGACGGGGGTACAAACCATAAACTTTATTTATACTGTACCTCTGATACACCACTGTGACTAATACCAAACCCAAAATATAGGAAATTTATATAATAAAAAAAGTTTGGTAAATTTTAATCATTACAAATAGCTTTTTTTACAAACAATGACATCATAAAATATATAGGGCCAGATTCACAGTGGACTTATGACGGCGTATCTCCACGTTCGCCGTCGTAAGTCCGAATGTGAGCCGTCGTATCTATGCGCCTGATTCTTAGAATCAGTTACGCATAGATTTGGCCAAGATACGAGCGGCGTAAGTCTCCTACGCCGTCGTATCTTGGGTGCATATTTACGCTGGCCGCAAGGGGCGCTTCCGTAGATTTATGCGTCGAATATGTAAATTAGGTAGATACGCCGATTCACGAACGTACTTGCACCCACTACGCCGTTTACGTCAGGCTTACGTCCAGCGTAAAGTTACCCCTACTATATGAGGCGCAGCCAATGCAAAGTATGGACATCGGAAAGCGTATCTTTTTACGTCGTTTACGTAAGTCGTACGTGAATGGGGCTGTGCGTAGGTTACGTTCATGTCACAGGCATTGGGCCTGGCGTATCTTATGGAGTAAATTCGACATGATACTGAGCATGCGAGCGCATGCGCCGTTCGTTAGGCGCGTCATTTACGTGGGGTCACGATTCATTTACATACAACACGCCCCCTACCAGCCTATTTTGAATTAGGCGGGCTTACGCCGGCCAATTTACGATACGCCGCCGCAACTTACGGAGCAAGTGCTTTGTGAATACTGCACTTGCCTGTCCAAGTTGCGGAGGCGTAGCGTAAATAGGATACGCTACGCCCGCACAAAGATACGGCCAGATACGTGAATCTGGCCCATAGCGTACCAAATTGATAGTTCATATAGCAGCAGTGTGTATCCTTAGGAAAAGGTCTACCTATTTCACAGGCTATCCCGCAACTTCAGGACCCATGAGAATATTTTATTTTTAAGAAATTTGATCACAACCATAAAAACACGTCTACAGTGAAAGAAAAAGAATAAACTTAATTAACAGAAATTATATATGCACAGATCAAAGATAGTCATATTATTGGCACAACATTAGCAGTGATAAATATATTGCTATTTCTGAACATAAGAATTGAAAAAGATCTTACCCTTAAAAAAGTCCAGGTTAATATACACTATACAGTATAAACTCATAATAATAATAATAATAATAATATAAAAATAATAATAATGTATAATAATGTGATGCACTGTATGAATCAATAATAATAATATAATAATGCATAATAATCTGCTGCACTATATAAATTATTATTATTATTATTATTATTATTATTATTATTATTATTATTATTAATAATAATAATGATAATATAAAAATAATAATAATAATGTATAGTAATCTGCTGCACTATATCAATTAATAATAAAAACAATAATAAGTGTAGCAAAAACATTTCTGCACATTTTCTCTCTGTGTTACTTAGAGAATGTGTACAAGGAAGGAACATATTAGCCTGCAATGATTACATCCTATACAGGTATGTTTCTGCTTTCCATCCAATTAAAATAGTAGACGGTACAACAGTTATCCATAAACATCTGTTAAGGAAACCAGGCCAGTAACTGAATAAACACACAGCACTCTCAGACAATAAATGTTTCGCTAAATTGTTCTTAAAAGAAAAATTGACTCCCATAAGCCCCTCGCGTTCTCCAAGAGCACTTTAATGTATCACTCTGATTACTTGCAAATACCCTTCCTCTTTTTCCCATTAACTTTATATTATTGATGTTTAATGAATCAAGTTATTTTTAATATAGAACTCCTGCCAAAGTTTCTTTTGTTTTCTTATTCTTTTGGATAAAGTGGAGAAGAGTTGGAAAATATCTCAGGTTTTGCTTCCATAAGTAAGCTCTGGTGGGGGAGTGAAACGCGTTGGTGGCATGGCCTGGAGGGGGGTCCCGGCTGAGACTGCCATTCACTATCACTCTCTACCATTGCTGTTTGTGCGGTTGAGGTTTCCTTCACTTGCTGGACTAGTGACACAAAAGGAAGGGAGAGCAAAGTTACGAAAGTAATTTTAAATCACAACTATGATAGCCATTACCCAAACAGGTGTACCCAATGGGAGATTTTCCCCGCTCTTCCTGTTCAAGTGACAACTGTTGTAGAGATAGGGCCAGTTCCTTAAAGAAGTTACGCTGGCGTATCTATTGATACGCCGCGTAACTTCTAGTTTGCTCTGGCGTACCTTTGTTTTGTATCCACAAAACAAGATACGCCTGAAGCTGGGCTAGATCCGACTGGCGAACGTCTTAGTACGCCGTCGGATCTAAGGTGCATATTTACACTGGCCGCTAGGTGGCGTTTCCGTCGATTTCCGTGTCGAGTATGCAAATTAGCTAGATACGGCAATCTACGAACGTACGTCCGGCCGGCGCATTTTTTTACGTCGTTTCCGTAAGGCTTTTTTTGGCGTATAGTTACCCCTGCTATATGAGGCGTATCCTATGTTAAGTATGGCCGTCGTTCCCGCGTCGAATTTTGAATTTTTTACGTCGTTTGCGTATATCGTTTGCGAATAGGGCTTTGCGTAGAATGACGTTCACGTCGTAAGCATTGGCTTGTTGCGGGTTCATTTCGAGCATGCGCACTGGGATACCCCCACGGACGGCGCATGCGCCGTTAAAAAAAAACGTCATTTGCGTCGGGTCAAGACGTATTAACATAAAACACGCCCCCATCTCATCCATTTGAATTGCGCGCCCTTACGCCGCCAAAGTTACACTACGCCGCCGTAACTTACGGCGCAAATTCTTTCAGGATAAGGAAGAGAAGAGATACGCTACGCCGGACGCAACAATGTGCCACGCTACGTGGATCTGCCCCATAGTGTTCTGCCCCACCTTCAAGTATTTATTATATATTTTATTGAACTGCATGAGGTTTTACATTTTTTGTAGTATGCTGACATCTAGTGGCAGTTTTGGGCTACTGAAACTTGATTATCAATGGGATTTTGGTATCTTCCTTTGTTTTCCTCTCCTGTTTAGAGCTAGTTAGTTTGGTCTTAGCTAGACCCTTCCCACTTTTTCCATGTTCCCTCAGTCAGTGTTAGTTTTTTTTTACTGGAAAAAGGTCTTAGGATAGTCATTGTCTTATACACTATATTGTCAAAAATATTGGGACACCTGCATTTACACACACATGAACTTTAATGGCATCCCAGTCTGAGGCCTCGTACACATGATAGGTTAACCAGAGGACGACGGTCTGAAGGACCGTTGTCATAGGTTAACCTATGAAGCTGACTGATAGTCCGTCACGCCTACACACCATCAGTTAAAAAAACGATCGTGTCAGAACGCGGTGACGTAAAACACAACGACGTGCTGAAAAAAACGAAGTTCAATGCTTCCAAGCATGCGTCGACTTGATTCTGAGCATGCGTGTTTTTTTAACCGATGGACGTGCCTACTAACGATCGTTTTTTTCCCATCGGTTAGGAATCCATCGGTTCATTTTAAAGCAAGTTGGCTTTTTTTTTAACCTATGGTTAAATAACCTATGGGGCCTACACACGATCGGTTTGGACCGATGAAAACTGTTCATCAAACCGTTGTCCTCTGGTTAACCTATCGTGTGTACCAGGCCTTAGTCTTAGGGTACAATATTGTGTTGGCCCACCCTTGCGGCTATAACAGCTTCAACTCTTCTGGAAAGGATGTCCACAAGGTCTAGGAGCAATACTGGTAGCTGCTGACTTTTAGTTTTCTCGTAGCTGGGTGAAGTTTTTACTTATAGTAGAACTTCACTCAAAAAGTGAAGTCCCAGTGGTTTGCTGTCTTAACCCAGCCTATATTAGAGTTACAGTTTTTTTTGGGGGGGGGGGAGGGCACATCACATGTTCCAAGTGGCGTGCATATGGAGTGGGGAGCTGGTTGTGATTCCTAAGAAAGGCACAGCTGGCTTCTGTATCCAAGATGGAGGCACCGGTGACCCACAATGAGTGGACCACTGGCACTAGTTAGTACCAAAAACTTTAAAGTGAGCAGCTACAGTAGTGTTTCCTTCCAAAGTTCCAGTTCATAGAATCATAGAATCCCAGCAGGACCTGCTCTGATACTGGTCCTCTGTGCTGTATCTGCATCTCTCGCAGCCTCCTTCTGAATTCCTCTTCCATGACGGCTGGTATCTGTACCTCTCCTCTCCTGCTATCCGGACCTTGGATCCAGGTGGAGGTTTGGATGTCCCAGACTGCAGGAAGCATCCCACTGCTTGCCACCAATGTAATGAAACGTCCCACACTCCGCTTGAGTGCTTCCGTCATATACCGCTTCCTCCAGTCTGAATATAGATATCAGATTTTCCAACTGCTGACTACCAAGAACAAGGCAGGACTCGTTCTGGCTGCTGAACATGAACTGTTTATTAAAACACAGGTACATAGGAAATACTCGGGACAATCCCCCCTCCCCCTCCCTTTGCATTCCGGGCGGGGTAGAATATCCAATCAGAAGGGAGAGCTTTTGGATGAATTCTCCACTCCCTCCTCACAGCAAACACACATAAACATCCCAAAAGACTTTTCTCACAAGGCAGACAGACACAATAGAACAATGGAATACAGCCACACCCCAAACGACCCAGCAAAGAGTCCACAACAGTATGAGACAATATAAAATATATATACAACATTCCAATGTGTTTGTACAGCGAGTCCAATTAGTGCAGATCACCCCTAATAGACACAGGGTAAATTAGACATATAATGTGCATGGGGAGCTGAAACAAGAGTTTCCCAACCTCTCCAAGGGATTCTGGGTTCCATAGACCCCCGCCCAAAGAGACTCCCGTCACACTGACCTTTAGTTTTCCCATAGCTGGGTGAAGTTCCACTGTAACTGCTTCCTTTCCAGGAACACTGCACTGTTCTGGTGACAGTATGTAATTATATATATATATATATATATATATATATATATATATATATATATATATATATATACACATACACACACACACATATATATATACTTTAAAAAATTGTAAAAAATATAAAAAAAAATATTTACATACTCTCACTAGTCAGTCCCTAACCGCCACACCAGTCACAGTGTCTCTGATCACTGCCACATCAATTACAATGTCCACTGTCCTGGTTCTCCTGGGCCCCCAAAAATGTGATAGGTAATCCAGAAACTAGACATGTAATTCATGTGCCTAGAACTCCTGAAGGTGCTCCCTGGATTTTGGGCCTCCCATGATGCAGATAGGTTGTGAAAAAGTCTCACACATATGGTATCCCCATATTTGATAGGAGTAGCAGAAAGTGTTTTGGGGTGTAATTATAAGTATGTCTATGTTGTGCATGAGAAATAACTTAAAGGCTAAGTTCACCTTTACAAAAAAATCTGTACGATGAACTTACACAGGATCCCCACCTTGCCCCCTCTCTGTCCCGCTGACCTGCATGGTGGCGATCGCCCTTTCTGAGCCCCACTCTTCCTTACTGCTCCAGGGCTGAGAAATCCCCGGAGCTTAATCTCCTAAGCATACCCCATCAGGAGGGACGTTTAGGAGCATTCTAATTGGTCGGCACTGTCACATTGGTGGCGCCAACCAATCAGAACATGTGTAGCCCATGCTATTAGCGGGGAAGAAGATGAGAGAAAGCTGAGAGGATTTCTAAGTGCCGGAGTCGTGAAGTGGCTAAAGCGGGGCTCAGAACGG
Organism: Rana temporaria; assembly: GCF_905171775.1. Classification (NCBI taxonomy): domain Eukaryota; kingdom Metazoa; phylum Chordata; class Amphibia; order Anura; family Ranidae; genus Rana; species Rana temporaria. Next base: position 463,807,590 of record NC_053492.1, on the reverse strand, counting down.
GCGATCGCCACCATTCAGGTCAGCGGGACGGGACGGGTGGGGGTGGGGGTACTGTGTAAGTTCACCTTACAGATTTTTCTGTAAAGGTGAACTTACACTTAAAAGTGAGAACTTTGTGAAAAAACTTTAGATTCAACCTTCATAACTGCATTTCTATTGAGTAACCGGTAACTGTGTCCATATAGGGCAGTGATGGCGAACCTTGGCACCCCAGATGTTTTGGAACTCCATTTCCCATGATGCTCCAGTACACTGCAGAGTGCATGAGCATCATGGGAAATAGAGTTGCAAAACAGGCGTGCCAAGGTTTGCCATCACTGATATAGGGTGTTGATTGTATGATTTCTATGTTTTTTAATCATGTTGTAATAAAAATGTATAATTTTTTAACTAGTTCTCCTCTCATGTGCCCACAAAGTCCACCTATTTGTTGAGGTTCTCAATCCTTTTATATATATTTTGGATGTTGGCATGGTGAGAACCTCCCTTCCTATGTGAAAAAATAAATATATTTAAAAAAAAAAAAAAAAAAAAATTGTGACAAAAAATGACAACTTCACTCCACATGATCCAAATTAAATTCATACAGTAGGTGCCACTTAAAGCCACTCAAGGCTCCACCAGGTCCTTTAAACCACCTCAATACCGGGCACTTTCACCCCCTTCCTGCCCAAGCCATTTTCAGCTTTTAAGACTGTCACAATTTGAATGACATGTGCGCAGGCATGCAACACTGTACCCAAATGAAATTTTTGAAATTTTTTCCCCACAAATAGAGCTTTCTTTTGGTGGTATTTGATCACCTCCGAGTTTTTTATTTCTTGCGCTATAAACAAAATAAGAGATACAAGTTTTTACTTTTTGCTATAATAAATATCCAATTTTATTTTAATTTTTTCATCAGTTTAGGCCGATATGTATTCTTCTACATATTTTTTGGTTAAAAAAAACACAATATATTGATTGGTTTGCGCAAAAGTTCTAGCGGCTACGAAATAGGGGATAGATTTATAGCATTTTTATTATTTATTTTTTTACTAGTAATGGTGACGATCTGCGATTTGTATCGTAACTGCGATATTGCGGCGGATACATTGGACACTTTTGACACATGTTTGGGACCATTCACAATTATACAGCGATCCGTGCTATAAAAATTTATTGATTACTGTATAAATGTGACTGGCAGGGAAGGGGTTAACAGTAGGGGCGATCAAGGGGTAAAATGTGTGTCCTAGGGAGTGATTATAACTGTAGGGGGGGGGGGACTGACTGGGGGAGGTGACCGATCAATGTCCCTATGTACAAGGGACATACCATCGGTCTCCTCTCCCTGACAGGACATGGATCTGTGGCCCAGATTCTCAAAGGACTTACGACGGCGCAGCGCCATGTACGCCGTCGTAAGTCCTAATCTGACCCGTCGTATCTATGCGACTGATTCTTAGAATCAGTTACGCATAGATTAGATCCGACAGGCGTAAGTCTCTTACGCCATCGGATCTAAACTGCATTTTTTTTGACCGCTAGGTGGCGCTTCCGTCGAGTATGCAAATTAGCTAGATACGCGAATTCCCAAACGTACGTGCGGCCGACGCAGTAAAGTTACGACATTTACATTAGACTTTTCCCGGCGTATAGTTGCCCCTGCTATATGGTGGCATAAGTGCGGCGCATCAATGTTAAATATGGCCGTTGTTCCCGCGTCGAAATTTGAAAAAGTTACGTCGTTTGCGTAAGTCGTCCGTGAATGGGGCTGAACGTCATTTACGTTTACGTCAAAACCAATGACGTCCTTGCGGCGTACTTTGGAGCAATGCACACTGGGAAATTCCACGGACGGCGCATGCGCCGTTTGGGAAAAACGTCAATCACGTCGGGTCACAGTAGATTTACATAAAACACGCCCCCCTGATCCAAATTTGAATTAGGCGGACTTACGCCGGCCGATTTACGCTACGCCGCCGCAACTTACGGAGCAAGTGCTTTGAGAATACTGTGTAAGTTGCGGAGGCGTAACGTAAATCAGATACGTTACGTTTGCCCAAAATTGCACGGAGATACGAGAATCTGGCCCTGTGTGTTTACACACACAGATCCACGGTCCTGCTCAGTTACTGGGCAATCGTGGGTGTCCGGCACGCGCATCGGGTCCCCAGTCACGTGGCGGGCGTGCGTGTCCATTAGTGGCTCGGGAAGGCAAAGACGCCATATGACATCCGCCCAGAACGAGAGCTGCATTGTCCCGCCGTCATATGACGGTAGGCGGGCAGCTAGTGGTTAATGTAGCAACCGCTTGGAGTGTAGATAAGGACAGAGCTCATCCCAGCTCTAGACATCTAATGGAATAGGGAGAAGTCCTCGAAAGCCGACCGATGGACCGCTTTCATCGGACGAACGGATCGTGTGTGGGCCCATCGTTTTTTTTTTCCATCGTTAAAAAAAAATAGAACATGTTTTAAATTTTTCCTATGGTTAAAAAAACTATAGAAAAAAACGATCGTCTGTGGGGAAGTCCATCGGTCAAAAATCCACGCATGCTTAGAATCAAGTAGACGCATGCTCGGAAGCATTCAACTTCATTTTTCTCAGCACGCCGTTGTGTTTTACGTCACCGTGTTGGACAGGATCGGATTTTTAACCGATGGTGTGTAGGCAAGACTGATGAAAGTCAGCTTCATCAGATATCCGATGAAAAAATCCATCGGATTAGATTCCATCAGATATCCTATCGTGTGTACAGGGCTTAAGTCTCATGTCTCTATAAAACCCTGTAAGAAGGTGTATGGCAGCCTCAGCCCGGGATCCAACCAGGCCACGCCCCAATGTGTTTCACTCCGCCCAGGGAGCGTAAAAATGCTTAATCCACTAAGCTCTGTGGGTGGAGTGAAACACGTTGGGGGCGTGGCCTGGTTGGAGCCCAGGCTGAGGCTGCTATACACCTTCTTACGAAGGGTTTTATAGAGATGTGCGACTTCCAGGATTTTTCCAATAAAAAAAACTCTCCGGGGTAGATTCACAAAAGAGATACAACGGCGTATCTCCAGATACACTGTCGTATCTCTGAGTCTGGCCGGTCGTATCTATGCGCCTGATTCATAGAATCAGTTACGCATAGATTTCTATTAGATCCGACCGGCGTAAGTCTCTTACGCCGTCGGATCGTAACTGCATATTTACGCTGGCTGCTAGGGGCGTGTACGCCGATTTACGCCTAGAATATGTAAATCCGCTAGATACGCAAATTCACGAACGTACGCCCGGCCGACGCAGTACAGTTACGCCGTTTACGTTAGGCTTTTCCCGGCGTAAAGTTACCCCTGCTATATGAGGCGTACATGCGGCGTACCAATGTTAAGTATGGACGTCGTTCCCGCAACGAAATTTGAAAAATGTACGTTGTTTGCGTAAATCGTCCGTGAATGGGGGCAGGACGTCATTTACGTTCACGTCGAAACCAATACGTCCTGCGGCGTATTTTGGAGCAATGCACACTGGGAAATTCCACGGACCGGCGCATGCGTGAAAAACCTCAATCACGTCGGGTCTTGGTTAATTTACATAACACACGCCCACCTCTTCACAATTTGAATTAGGCGGGCTTACGCCGGCCTATTTACGCTACGCCGCCGCAACTTTCTTTTGAGAATACGGCCCTTGCCTGTAAAAGTAGCGGAGGCGTAACGGAAATAGGATACGTTAGGCCGCACAAAAATACGCCATTCTACGTGAATCTACCCCTCCATGCCTGGGCTAGAAGGGGGGTGACAGGTGTCCGGACTCGAGGTGGTTTAAGCGGTGGTTCACCCTCCATAGCAACATTTTAGCATAAATTAAGGCATAATAGCGTGAGCTACAGTATGCCTGTATTTATTTTTTTAGCGCGGTACTCACAGCGCAATCCTGTATAGAAGATTCCGACTCCCCGCGGGGAATGGGCGTTCCTATCCAGACGGAGGATGATTGACGGCCGGCTCTGGCACGTCACGCTCCCCGAAGATAGCCGGAGTAGGTCTCGGCTCTTCACGGCGCCTGCGCACAGACTATGCGCAGGCGCCGTGAAGAGCCAAGCCTATTTCGGCTATTTCCGGAGAAGCGTGACGCGCCAGAGCCGGCCGTCAATCATCCTTCGTCTGGATAGGAACACCCATTCCCCGCGGGGAGTCGGTATCTTCAATGTAGGATTGCACTGTGAGTACTGCGCTAAAAAAATCAAGACAGGCATACTGTAGCTCGCGCTACTATGCCTAATTTTATGCTAGAAGAATTATTTTTTTTGTTTATAGGGTGAACCCCCGCTTTAAGTAATAAATATATGGGCCAAACTGGTTATAGTTGAATGCAGATGTTTCCCTGCAGCAAGTTTGTACTGATGTGTTATAAAATATAAAGTGCAGTATGTTGTTTTATGACATTCTCAATAAAAGTAAATCATTTCTAATCTGCCTGATTGTTTAAATATTTGATTGTGAACTTCGGAGCAGGAATGTTATTTTTACTGTAAATTATAATTCCGAACCCAAAGTCACATCTGATTGGTGGTGAAGGATGCCGAGTTCTTGTGTAAGCTGTACTCAGAAATGATTGGTTTCCTTTCCGCCAGATATTAAATATCACACTGTCCTTGATAACCCTGCGTTTGTGCAGGTGTGTTGGCAAAATACGGAGATTTTTTTTTCTGATCAAAGCAAGCTGATACTTGAGTTTATATAGTGTGCTGGAAACTCTGCTACACTCTTTTTAAACCGACAGACACATACTGGAATTCAGTTCATTATATTCTATCTCGAGCGCCATCTGATCTCGTTCTGTCTTAGCGCTGAATAAAGAAGAGGAAATATCCGCTGAAACTGTAAACTCAAGTCATTTAGTTAATAAAGAGTCTTTACATTGGATACATAATGTGAGCGCAGACAAGTATAGAAAATAAAGAAGTCATTGCAACATACTGAACAGCAGATGAAAGAGGATTAAAGGGCAACTCCAGACAAGTACAGTCAACCTAGAAATACTGAGGTTATCTAAGTAACACTATACTGTGTACTGAGGTCAGAGAGTCAAATTATTTTCTTTTACCTTTAGAATCTCTTATTTGCTAAAAAAAAAAAAAAAAAAGTTAAGATACACTTTAACCCTTTTTTGCTGCCAGAACCTTTTTTTTTTTGCACATGTATAAAAAATCATTTTAGGCCTGATGATTAATTGAACCCCCTGAAAGCACAGGGAGAATGAAATGGTGGCAGTTCCAATTTTTTTTTATGTCATGCAACATTTGGGTAACAGTTTATCAAGCGCGGGAGCGTGCCAGCGGGCCCCGCAAACTCGATGTTCGCTGGCAGTCCGCGATCATGAAACGGAGAAGCAGAACGGGGAGATGCCTATGTAAACAAGGGCCCGGATTCAGGTAGATTTGCCCCTTAGTTACGGAGGCGCAGGGCAGCGTTTTTGCCCTGCGCCCCCGCAAATTTCATGCGCTACCCGCGATTCACAGAGCAGTAGCTCCGTAAATTGCATGTGCGCTGTCTAAACTTGCCCTGCGTAAGGGCGCCTAATGTAAATTATCCCGTAGGGGGCGGGAATCATTTAAATTAGGCCACGCTCCCGCGCCGAGCGTAGAGCGCATGCTCCGTCGGGGAAACTTTCCCGACGTGCATTGCGGCAAATGACGTCGCAAGGACGTCATTTGCTTCAAAGTGAATGTGAATGGCGTCCAGCGCCATTCACGAATCACTTACGCAAATTACGTAAAATTCGAACGTCGCGACGCGGGAACGACGGGTATACTTTAGCATTGGCTGCCCCTGCTATTAGAAGGGGCAGCCTTACGCTAAACACGCTGTACGGAAACAACGTAAATTGCGTACACAGGGCTCGCGCAACATTGTGAATCGGTGTTAGTATGCAATTTGCATACTATACACTGAGCACAATGGGAGCGCCCCCTAGCGGCCATCGCAAGAATGCAGCCTAAGATATACGTGGCATAAGAGCCTTATGCCACGCAGATTTTAGGCTGCAGTCGGCGTTACGATGTTCCTGAATCAGGAGCATTCGTAACGCGGGCGCAAGCAAGCAATTGCGCTGTGTAACCTATGGTTACACAGACGCAATTGCTTCTTGAATCCGGGCCAAGGATTTTCCCTGTTCTGCCTAGCAACATGTGATCGGGAGCAGTGATCTTTGTCATGTTGTAGTGAGACCATCCCCCCCACAGTTAGAATCACTCCCTAGGACACACTAAACCCCTTGATCGCCCCCTAGTGCCAGAGACATTTATACAGTAATCAGTGGCTATTTGTAGCTCTAATCGCTGTATAAATGACAATGGTCCCAAAATAGTGACAAAAGTGAAATTATCACTCTTTTTTTTGTTTATAGCGCAAAAAATAAAAAACACAGAGGTGATCAAATACCACCAAAAGAAAGCTCTATTTGTGGGGAAAAAAGGACGTCAATTTTGTTTGGGTACAATGTCGCAATTGTCAGCTAAATCGACGCAGTACAGGATCGCAAAAAATGTTCTGGTCAGGAAGGGGGTAAATCCTTCCGGGGCTGAAGTGGTTAAAGTGTTACTAAACCCACAACAGTAAAATCTGTCTTTATTTGCAGTAAAGCATGATTGTTATACTCAGTGTGGAACCTAAGGGGTTAATCCTCTGCATTGTGGTTGTTTGATCCTGTCTTCTCTGATACTCCCCTTCTTCCACAGACTCCAAAAAATAACCTGATATTTACAGAGCCAGGGGACGGGCTGCACATGCCTCAGTTGTTGGTGTGTATTGCTGGAGAGCTTTTAGATTTTTTTTTCTTGGGAGGCTGCACAGGGCCAATCACTACTGTCCAGACAGAGGGTCAGGGGAGAATAAAAACCCCTCCTACAAGCTTTACTAGGAACTGATAGAAATCACAAGACTGCTATATACTGATGATGAGAAAAGGTATTTATTAGTTTATATTTACTAAAATAATTGCATTTTCATGTTATGTGTACTGTGGGAAACCAGATATAAAGACTGCAGGCTCCTGGGTTCAGTAACACTTTAAAGTTTTTTTTTTTAGAACAAACATGTTATTATTATTATTATTATACAGGATTTATGTAGCGCCAACAGTTTGTGCAGCGCTTTACATCAGGGAAGACAGTACAGTCACAATACAAATCAATACAGGAGGGATCAGAGGGCCCTGCTCGTTACAGCGATCAGAGGGCCCTGCTCGTTAGAGCTTACAATCTAGAAGGGTATTTTACTTACCTGCTCAGTGATTTTGCACATAACAGCCCCGATCCTCCTCTTTTCGGGTCCCCCATCGTTGCTCCAGGCCCCTCCCTCCTGCCTTGTGCCCCTGTAGCAAGCTGCTGCCACTACTGCCTAGTGCCCCCAAAGCAAACACATTGCTATGGGGATACCCGAGCAGGCTCACTCCCAAGGCACAGCTCTGAGTGTTCATTCCCACACGTAGCACGTCTCTGCCCAACCCCCGCTCTCTCCTCATCGGTTCACTGGCTGTGATTGACAGTAGTGGGAGCCAGTGGCTGCCACAGCTGTCTCAGCCAGTAAGGCTCTCAAGTACATCGCTGGATCAAGATGGGGCTCACTTAGTATTAGGGGGGCTGTGGGGGGGCTGCTGCGCACAGAAGGTTTTATATTTTCATGCAATTGAATGGCACAGTGGGGCATGTAATGGAATGTAATGGCACAGTGAGATTTGAAAAATGCCTGTTCCTGTCAGCGGTTGTTCTGGCTACCCCTCAGCTTCCAGACAGACTAGTAGGAAGGGGGTAGTCTTATACGGCGAGTATATCCCAAAACCAAAATTTTTCCTGGAAAAATAGGGGGTCGTCTTATACGCCCAGTCATCTTATACGCCGGCAAATACGATACAAAATCTGCACTCCTTACCACTATAACTAAATTGCAATAAAGCACCAAAACACAACGTGCAGTTCAAACTGCCAAAGCCCGTTATTATTGGCTAATGGTGTGTAAATAATATTAAGCCGTGAAAGACTTGTAGCGCCTGGTTACTTTGAAGTACCGGTGCTATTTAAATTTAGAGGGAGATCAGAGTGTAGTTATACACTGATCCAAATAATTATGTTCAAAACAGGGTCTCCGTCTCAGCTTGGCTGTGCTGTGGGCTCATTCTGTTGTGCTGGAGTGTTCTTCCCACCCCAGAGCAGTAGATGGCAGCAGTGGAGTCAAGGTTTGGGTGCTCTTCCCCAGCAGCCAATCAGGAGGGTTTAGCCTCGCTGTGCATGCTGGGGGAGGGTATTTATGGGGCAGACGCCATTGGTTCTGGGTCTTCTTCGTCCAGTGTGGCACCCACTTTTAGGGTGACCACATCATGCCACCCCGGCGTTATGGCCTACCTACCCGGGGCGTGTCTGCCATGCAGTGTTCCTGGTTCTGGGACCATGTTGGTCCGGAACATTTGAGCAGCGACGGGGACCCAGTGAGTGACTAGGTCTCCACTTTTGAGGATCCCAAGTGGTACAGCTGTTCGGTGGGGAGTCCGTCTGAGGAGCGCCAATGAGAGGCTGGTGATCCAAAAAGGATTTCGACAAACCTCCGGGGATCGAGGTAGCCAGACACTGAAGGATTGATCACCTGTCAGTCGGTACCTGGGCGACATTAAGAAGGAGATCCAGGCGTAATTCACCTAAGGTGGATTGCCTCCGTATTACCATCAGAAAGGGCCTGTGGCAGAGGTGTCTCCCTGACGTTCACCAAGGAGGGTCTGTGGCAGAGACTTTATCCTACAAAGGTTTGAGTGATACTCCGGCTGCCAGGTCAGTGAGAGGGGCCTATCCGGGTACGCTATACCCACTCAGGCATAGGCATGTGCAAAAGGGAAACATTTGTTTTGTTTCGTTTTAATTCGTTATTTAATTAATTTCGTTAAGTTAGATTCGTTACATGTGTTAAATTCGTTTTCGGAATTTGGTCGTTTTCGACCGAATTTCGAAAAATCCATTCGGATTCGAAAATATTTCGACGGGATTCGATAATTTTTCAATATTCGGATTCAAAAACAAATTCTATTCGAATCGAATTCGAAAACAATTCGATTCGAAAACAAATTCGAATGAAAATTGAAAGCAAATTTGAATCAAAATATAAAAAATATAAATATAAACAGAATGGAATTGAATGGAATTGAATAGAATGTAATCAAATACAATAGAATATGACCTGGCTTCTTCTATCTATCTTCCATTTTCTGAAATTCGAAATTCATATAGAATGAACTCAAATTCGAATAGAAAAATATTAGAATATTTTTTTTATTCTACTCTATTCTAATATTTTTCTATTCGAATTTGAGTTCATTCTATATGAATTTCGAATTTCAGAAAATGGAAGATAGATAGAAGAAGCCAGGTCATATTCTATTGTATTTGATTACATTCTTTTAAATTCCATTCTGTTCTTTACTATTCTTTGATTTTCATTCTATTGTTTTATTATTTTATATTCTATTTTATTGTATTCTTTTTTAGAAATCGATTTATATTTTTTAGATTTTGATTCAAATTTGCTTTCAATTTTCATTCGAATTTGTTTTCGAATCGAATTGTTTTCGAATTCCATCGAATTTCGTCCGCGTGTTTTCAATTCGAAAACGTTCGTTCGGATTCGGTTAAATTCGTTATATTACAATTCGGGAATTCGTATGCATCCGAATGGTCCGAATAATGAAAAATTTTGTCCGAATTTCGATTCGGAACGAAATGAAATGCACATGCCTACTCAGGCAGGAGTGGTGCGAAATGTGTTACATATGGGAGCAGGACTGTTCCAAATACTACGCCTAAATCTGCTATTCTCCTTCTTCTTGCAAACTCTATGGGCGCGTACACACCGCCGGTCCATCCGATGAGAACGGTCCGAAGGACGGTTTTCATCGGTTAACCGATGAAGCTGACTGATGGTCTGATGTGCCTACTCACCATCAGTTCAAAAACCGATCGAGTCCAACGCGTTGACGTAAAACACAACGACGTGCAGAGAAAAATGAAGTTCAATGCTTCCAAGCATGCGTTGACTTGATTCTGAGCATGCGCGGGTTTTGAACCGATGCTTTTGCGTACTAGCCATCGGTTTTGACCTATCGGTTAGGCGTCCATCAGTTGAATTTTAAAGCAAATTCCAAATTTTTGGACCGAAGGATAACTGACTGATGGGGCCCACACACGGTTTGGACCGATGAAACTGAACTTCAGTCCGTTTTCATCGGTTTTGTCTGATCGTGTGTACAGGGCCTATCCCTTTCATCACCAGTTCATTGTTTTTACCCGGCTGGGTAATAAAGAGCACAGAAAAGACACTTGTTGCGGACATTCATTTACTACTTCTATATGCACCATACACCCCTAGGAATTCGGGAGAGCCACGAGGTAAATGTGCCACCCAAAACAACCCAGCAGCTCCTCCGGGGGTAGTGCTACAGACTTTTATTCCAACATCGCCAAACAAATGTACACTCACATATACTGTATGGGATCTCAGTCACTATGATTGAGGCTGAATAAACATAAATGTTACCATCAAATATAACCATCCACATAAAAATGTGACAAGGACCACACTGCAATAGGGATGGAGGGAGAAGCTTGCTGAAGATCCAGCCACCAGCTGACAAGTGACGGTTGTCCCCATCAGTTAAGAGCGGAAGGTCCATACATTTTAACTAGAAATCCTGGTGTCTTGTTGAGCATGAATGTTAAATACTGCTAAGAAACACTGAGAACAAACAAGCAGAGAAGGGAATAAAAGGAGAAAGGGAAATTACCACATGCTGCCACAGAACCATGAGAGGAGCAAAGCAGTTGCCTATGTTTTCTCTCTCATGGGATTGTAGGCAGCACCCCTTACCAGTATAACCAAGTTGTAAAAAAACACTAAAAACACAGGGCCAGATTCTCCTACCTGCGGCGCAGCGTAACGTAACCTGTTTACGTTACACCGCCGCAAGTTTTCAGTCTAAGTGCCCGATCCACAAAGCACTTACCTGGAAACTTGCGGCGGTGTATCATAAACATGTCCGGCGCAAGGCGGCCCAATTCAAATGGGGCGGGTACCATTTAAATTAGGCGCGCTCCCGCGCCGGACGTACTGCGCATGCTTCGTTCGGAAGTTTCCCAACGTGCCGACGTGTTGAGAATCGTGACGTGCATAACGTACTTATGCCGGGAAAACAAAAAAATTCAAAATCGACGCGGGAAAGACGAGCATACTTTAACATGGTGGAGTCATTTTACACCATGTTAAAGCAGCCCTATCTTTGCGACGGGAATCTAAGACTAGCGCCGACGTAATGACGGGAAAAACCTTCATGGATCACCGTAACTGCTAATTTGCATACCCGACGCTGGTTTACGACGCAAACTCCCCCCAGCGGCGGCCAAAGTATTGCATCCTAGGATCCGATGGTGTAATTCAATTACACCTGTCAGATCTTAGGGCTAGCTATGCGTAACTGATTCTATGAATCAGTCGCATAGTTAGAACGGCCCTAAAACAGAGATACGATGGCGTATCAGGAGATACGCCGTCGTATCTCTTTTGAGAATCTGGCCCACATTGTTCAAATGGCTGCAGCTCTTTATTATTGTTTAAGGGTGTGTAAATCTCATGAATATTATGCCAAAATTGTATTTTATTCAAACATTCTCGAACAAGTGTAAACTCATACATAGTTACCCTGATTGATGTTGGGCTTTGGCTATATAGGGATAAATCTAACTTGCTTATTACATGTTACATACAAAATTTCAGGCTGATTTTGAAGTTTTTACTCTGTATACTCCTTTTGGGAAGGTTCCTTCTTTATGCCATGTAGCGTATTGAAACCATTGCATAAAATAAGGTAGCACATCCTTTGTACATTTAACTTTAAAACTAGGGTTGCACCGATACTAGTATTGGTATCGGGGCCAATACCGAGTATTTACACAAGTTTCGGTACTCGTGCAGAGTTCTTTGCCATGAGGTACCATGTTGATCTTCCAGTAACCAGTATGAGAGAGTAAGGCCTCGTACACACGATCAGTCCATCCGATGAGAATGGTCCAAAGGACCATTTTCATTGGTTAACTGATGAAGCTGACTGATGGTCTGATGTGCCTACACACCATCGGTTAAAAAAATGATCGTGTCAGAATGTGGTGACGTAAAACACAACGACGTGCTGAAAAAAACAAAGTTCAATGCTTCCAAGCATGCGTCGACTTGATTCTGAGCATGCGTGGCTTTTTAACCGATGCTTTTGCATACTAACGATCGGTTTTGACCTATCGGTTAGGCGTCCATCGGTTCAATTTTAAAGCAAGTTCTCATTTTTTTGACCGAAGGATAACTGACCGATGGGGCCCACACATGATCGGTTTGGACCGATGAAAACGAATCTTCAGTCCGTTTTCATCGGTTTTGACCAATCGTGTGTACGCAGCCTAAGAGTGATAACACCAAATTTAACACACCTGCTCCCCATTCACACCTGAGACTTTGTAACAATAACGCGTCACATGACAACAAGGAGGGAAAATGGCTAATTGGGTCCAATTTAGACATTTTCACTTAGGGGCGTACTCACTTTTGTTGCCCGCGGTTTAGACATTAATGGCTGTGTGTTGAGTTATTTTGAGGAGACAGCAAATGTACACTGTTATACAAGCTGTATACTCACTACACAACATTGTAGCAAAGTGTCATTTCTTCAGTGTTGTCACATGAAAAGATATAATAAAATATTTACAAAAATGTGAGGGGTGTACTCACTGTGTGATACTGTATATATCAGACAAATAAACAAAATGTCTTCTATAAAGGTCCAGAAAACCCCCTTTGAGTTCAAATGATGAAAGGAAAATCAATTGAGAAAAGGGTTAAAACATTGCAGGGGACTTCATTCTCTTTCTAATTTTCTGAAAAAAATAATAGTATGAGGATAGCTAAATGAATTTGGTAAAGATCGTGTTTAAGTTGAAAAATAATATCTAAACTTTTATTTACCAGTATCATTACACCTGACATGAAAAAACAATACATTGAGGCTGGCCAAACCTAGAGCAGATTTTAAAAAAGCATTAAGAAAATTGTGAATTCTTGTGCTCACTGTCCAAGCCGGAAAAAGTTTAATTTATAAGATGATCATCTTAAATTCTCTCTTTAGCTCCTCCTAGAAGCTTTTAAAACAACAGAAAAAAATATTATTATTAATTATTATTTTCATTACATTTATTATTACAGCTATTTATTAAGTTTAAAGTGATTGTAAAGGTTTGTTTTCTTCCTATGAAACGAACAAATATGTTATACTTAATGGTTAATGGTTTTGCACAGAGCAGCCCGGATCCTCCCCTTCTCAGGTCCCTCTTCTGCTCTCCTGGACCCTCCCTCCTGGTGAGTTCCCCCACAGCAAGCAGCTTGCTATGGGGGCACCCGAGCTGATTCACAGCTCCCTGTGTCCATTCAGACATGGACCCCTGACCCAGTCCCGCCCCCTCTCTCCCCTGATTGGCTTTGATTGACAGTAGCGGGAGCCAATAGCGCCACTGCTGTGTGTCTCACAGGAAGGAAAATCTCAGACGGCCGAAGGACTCGTGGACATGAATGGGCAGAGAGGGACCTCAGGTAAGTGTTAGGGGGCTGAGGGGGGCTGCTCCACACAGAAGTCTTTTTATCTTTAATAATTAGCCCACGTAGATGGACACAACATTTAATATTAGGCAGCATTACATCTAAGCTAAGTTCCAAGATATGGGGGCATAACAATCCTCCTTAGTCCACTTCTGGGGCCAGAAATTGGAAATGGTTGTTCTAAAATCATAACAAAGCATCTGAAATCTTGTTACATTTACAGAGGTAAGTTTTAGGAGGCTGAGGGGGGCTGCTCCACACAGAAGTCTTTTTATCTTAATGCATAGAATGATTTAAGATAAAAAAAACATTCTACCTTTACAACGCCTTTAAGTAAAAAAAAATAGTAGCTAAACACTTATCAATGTGATAAAAGGAAAAGGAAAGCCTCTGTTGCATACACTGATTAATAAAAGATAAAACAAGACTCTCAGAAAACAACCCATTGCTAGGAGAAAAGACAGAATTAAAAGAGCTCCAAATATGCCATGCAGCTAAAAAATTAGCCCACGTAGATGGACACAACATTTAATATTAGGCAGCATTACATCTAAACTAAGTTCCAAGATAGGGGGGCATAACAATCCTCCTTAGTCCACTTCTGGGCCAGAAATTGGAAATGGTTGTTCTAAAAACATAACAAAGCGTCTGAAATCTTGTTACATTTACAGGGGTATAATTAACCTGTTCAAATATGATACTGGATCATCATCACTATCACTTCTATATATGACAGCTTCCGGTTGTCAATAGTTGCTAAGGAAGGGGCAGTGTTAGCTCCCACCATGTCCCCAGCAACCACTGACATCACTGGCACTGGCATTGACTTACATGGCTGGGAATCCCCAGCCACATAAGCAAAAAGGCAGGGATACATCACCTCACAAATATGGCCCCTGCCAATATTTCGACAATGACATTGACCAAGCATTATTATTATTATTATTATTATATTATACAGGATTTATATAGCGCCAACAGTTTGTGCAACACTTTACAATGTAGGGAGACACTATACCAACAGTACAATTCAAAACAAGAAGCTTCGGTGAGCTTACAATCTAAGAGGAAGGGGCTTGTGAAACAAAAGTTAGGGACTGTGAGGGTGAACTGATGAGGGAAGTAGAAGATTTGGTTGTTAGTTGGAGACAGGATAGGACTCCCTAAAAAGATGGGTTTTCAGGGATCGCCTGAAAGTGGACAGAGTAGGAGATAGCTGGACGGAATGGGGTAGTGAGTTTTAGAGGATGGAAGGGGCTCTGTAGAAATCCTGGAAATGAGCAAAGGAGGAGGAGACAAGGGAGTTAGAGAGCAGAAGATCTTAGGAGGAGCAGAGAGGACGGTTTGGGTGGTATTTGGAGACAAGATTGGTGATGTAGCTCAGGGCAGACTTGTGAATGGCTTTGTATGTTATTGTTAGTGTTTTGACTTTTATTCGTTGGGCAATGGGAAGCCAGTGGAGGGATTGGCAGAGAGGAGTGGTGGACACTGAACGGTTGGTGCAGCGGCATTCATAAAAGACTGAATAGGGGATAGCTTGCGAAGAGGTAGGCCAATGAGGAGGGAGTTAAAAAAGTCAAGGCGGGAGATAACAAGGGAGTGAATAAGTTGCTTAGTGGTCTCAACGGTTAAAAAGGAGCGTAGTTTGGAGATGTTTCGGAGGTGAAGTCTGGACGATTTGGACAGTGATTGGATTTGGGGCTGAAAGGTCTGAGTCTAGGATTATACCTTCTATGGCCATTGCCATATTTGGTTAAAGATGTCATCACTATCCCCACCCGTTCCCTTATATAGCTAATGACAGCTCAGAATGCTGCCATTCTGTGAGTAATGCCAGTGCATTGTTTTTCTGTTTCTGATTTGTTGGGCTGCAGGCATCATGATTGACAATTGATTTACAATGAGGTACATTTTTTAGGATTATTTTTTCATAAATGATCAAACCTTTGAGTTTTATTGTTTCTAGATAAAAACAATTGTGAATGAGTAGGGATGCTTTGTACCCTATACTCATTCATGTGGAGGGAGAGTATCTGGAGGCCCCTTATTTTTAAAATGGGAATACAGATTTCGATATGCCCCCAACCACGGGCCCTCAACACTCCCAAGCCAGGGCTGTGGTTAAAAGGACTTTGGGCCAGATTCACAAAAGGGATACGACGGCGTATCTGCTGATACGCCGTCGTATCCCTGTTTCTATATATGCGACTGATTCATAGAATAAGTTACGCATAGATATCCCTAAGATCTGACATGTGTAATAGTTTTACACTGTCGGATCTTAGGATGCAGTTCCGCGGCCGCCGCTGGGGGGAGTTCTCGTCGTAAACCAGCGTCGGGTATGCAAATTAGCACTTACGGCGATCCACGAAACTTTTTCCCTTCGTTAAGTCGCCGCAAGTGTTAGTTTGCCGTCGCAAAGATAGGGTACCTTTTACAAAGTGTAAAGTTAGTACACCATGTAAAAGTATACCCGTCTTTCCCGCGTCGCTTTACATTTTTTTTTTATTTATTTTTTTTTTTCCTGCCGCAAGTCTTTTTTACCCGTCGCGATTCACAAAACCTCGGCGCAACGTAACTTCGCGCAAAGCACGTCGGGAAATTTGCGTCGGGAGCATGCGCAGTACGTCCGGCGCGGGAGCGCGCCTAATTTAAATGGGACTCGCCCCATTTGAATTGGCCCGCCTTGCACCGGACGGATTTAGGATACACCGCCGCAAATTTCCAGGTAAGTGCTTTGTGGATCGGGCACTAACTTGGGAAATTTGCGGCGGTGCAACTTAAATGGTTTAAGTTACGTTGCGCCCGGGCTACGTGAATCTGGCCCTTTGTCCTCATTAACATAGGAACAAGGTGCTATGTCAAGGCCCTCCCCTGCCGGTAAGGTACCCCATATTGAGTGCATGTGGACTAGTATGGTTCAAAAAGGGAGTGCACACAAGGTGTGTGGAGCTGGATGTGAAGGTCGGCCCCATAAGATCAGATTTTGGTCCATAGTAAGTTGTGTCCTAGCTATGTCAGTCCTATCTAGATGGGACAGAGGAGGAGGAGCCCCAAAGGCTCAGGAGGGCAGAAAATGAAAGGAGTAGGCCATAGACAGTCAGATTGAGTAGGAAAGGGCTAGATGATGCTGTACTTCCTTCAGCCAGAAATAAAGTAGGCTCTATCTGACTTGCTGCAGATTCTAATGCACATCGTGAAAAGCTCACAGTGTGCACTGACATCAGTGTAAGCAATATCAATACAGAAGAAGAGCCTCTACAAACTGTGCAAGTTTGAAGAAAGGCCTGAGGTCCTCTTTAAAGAATAATTATACACAAGTACAAGTATCTTTTAACTATAATGAAGGTTGGAGCTGTATCAAGCATTTACTATCAGCCTGGAGGTCTAGGATTCGTAAGATACATGGTTTCCAATGTATTTAATTGTGTATTTTAGTTGAACCTGATGGACACATTTCTTTTATTAACCTAACTAACTTTGTAACTTTTACAAATATCTCTACAAACCACTGCAAACGCACAACAACACAGTGCCATAGTCACAAAATATCACACAAATTATAAAAATAACTCTGCCATACAATGTAAGATGTTATCTTTTAAAATGTTCTTATGTTGTTGGGGTTTTAAATACAGATGTAGATGTACCAGATAATAATTCTTTTTCACATGTTCTCAATATAACACATCAAAGACATATTGTAAATTCAAACAATATTACTATCTAACATCATGCCGTTTTCCTGGGCAAATTGATGATGCTGTTAGTAACCCATGGAGCTTTCATCTGGAAAACATCTGACTAATCAGAAAAATGCACAACAGGTAACACAGATGGACAGCACGATGCAGCTGTAGGTACAGAGAGCTGGTTACAAAGTTCCTGCTTGTGATAAAACAATAGACAATAGTATAATGAGAACAACATTCACCAATTAAAGTGTATCTTTAGGCAAAGGCCTTAGGGCCAGATTCATGTACATTTGCGGCGGCGTAACGTATCGCATTTACGTTACACCGCCGCAAGGTTTAACGGGCAAGTGCTTGATTCACAAAGCACTTGCCTGTAAAGTTGCGGCGGCGTAGCGTAAAATCCCTCCGGCGCAAGCCCGCCTAATTCAAATGATCCGGTTAGGGGGCGTGGATCATTTAAATTAGGCGCAATTCCCCCTCCCGCGCCCGAACGTACTGCGCATGCTCGTTTTGAAAGTTCCCGTCGTGCTTTGCGCGAAATGACGTCGCACCGACGTAATTTTTGAGCGTCGACGTGAGGTACGTCCTTTCCTATTCACGGACGACTTACGCAAAAAAAAAATTGGACGCTTGAACGACGGCCATACTTTAACATGGCACGTCTATCTATACGCCACCAAACAGCAGCTTTAACTATACGCCGGCAAAAGCCGACTAGCAACGACGTAAGAGAATGCGACGGCCGCGCGTACCTTCGTTGAATCGCTGGAAAAAGCTAATTAGCATACCCCGACGCGGAAACGACGCAAACTCCACCCAGCGGGCGCCGAAGTATTTACACCTACGATCCGAAGGCGTACGAAGCCGTACGCCTGTCGGATCGAAGCCAAAAGCCGTCGTATCTTGGTTTGAGGATTCAAACACAGATACAACGCGGCAAATTTGAAAGTACGCCGAGTATCAGTAGAAACTCCCGCGTACTTCTTCTGTGAATCTGGCCCTTATTTTTTAGTTTTGGATAGAGTGGGTAGGTCTTATTTTTTAGTTTTTGGATAGAGTGGGAATGGTAGACCCACTGTTGAGTTATTTTTGCCGTCTGTGTCCCCATTGGGTAGATTCACACCCTCTATTTGTACTGCTGATCATCATCATCGAGAAAAACAAATTTGGGGAAATCCAAAAATTTAGAGTTTCCGCCAAAACCCATGGAAAAAGGAAAATCTTCCAACGGGGACGAATGTATTTGTGGTGTCTTTGATTAACTTTACTAACTATGGGACAGATTCACAGAAGAGATACGACGGCGTTTCTCAGAAACCCGGTCGTATCTCTCAGAGTATCTATGCGACTGATTCATAGAATCAGTACGCATAGATAGCCCTTAGATCCGACAGGTGTAATTGACTTACACCTTCGATCTTAGAAGTGCAGTACCTCGGCCGCCGCTGGGTGGAGTTTGCCTCGTATTCCAGCGTCGGGTATGCAAATTAGCAGTTACGGCGATCCACAAAGGTTTTTCCCGTCGTTACGTCGGCGCAAGTCTTAGTTTCACATCGCAAAGTTAGGGCTGCTATTAACATGGTGTAAATTTACTCCACCATGTTAAAGTATGCCCGTCGTTCCCGCGTCGCTTTTGAATTTTTTTTCCCGGCGTAAGTACGTTACGCACGTCGCGATTCACAAACACGTCGCGCCGCCGTATTTCGCGCAAAGCACGTCGGGAAAATTGCGAACGCAGCATGCGCAGTACGTCCGGCGTGGGAGCGCGCCTAATTTAAATGGTACCCGCTCCATTTGAATTGGGCGGGCTTGCGCCGGACGTGTTTACGATACACCGCCGCAAGTTTACAGGTAAGTGCTTTGTGGATCGGGCACTAACACTGTAAACTTGCGGCGGTGTAACGTAAACGGGCCGCAATTGTACGTAAATCTGGCCCTATGTAATTATGTAATGTCAAATTCTGGCAGTAAAATTGGAATGACTAATTCCGAATTTTACTACCCCCCCTCCCAACCCTCAATCTATAGAAGGTCATGCAGCCACTTCACGGCCACAATTATTTGCTTTTTGGTCTGGAATCATGTACGATGTAGTGGTTCGGTCTTTTTAAGGTGACATATCTCCTTGCTGCCTGTAGACCGTGGATTGCTTTTTAGATGGGCGGCAAAGGCTGAGGCATATGAGAATAAGCACTTAAAGGGGGATTAGTAGAAATGTTTGGACAGCCGCACTCTGGAAAAACCTTCTTGGTTGCCTTTTATTGATAAAAGTTTTCAAACACCACACATCACAGCAAAGACAGGGGCATACAGCTGACGTTTCGCACTACAATCAGTGCTTACTCATAGCTAGCATGTAAGAAAATGCACAAAAAATATATAGTATCAAACAAAACACCATGTGATCAACATCAACCAATAATACAGACTTCCCAATTGAATGGGAATCCATTGTGTGTATCTGTTGGTTGGATACCACTAATGGGTGTGGACACACTTGAAATGCATTCCTCACAGACAGAAGAAGAAACAGACACAAAATAGCTGGCTTTCATAACTGTCAGTGTCCCTGATGTCCCTGTCTGCCCTGGTGACAATTGTCATCAAAACAGAAGGTGATATCAAATCCAAATTTTACACCCGTCAATCAGGCAGGAGTAGATGGAGAAATTCCCCAGTGGGGGGACACCTGTTCTGGTAACAAGTATCTACAGCCCTTTCACACAGGCGTCAGTCTCTATAGCTTTCTGACAAGTGATCCGCAGTAGACCAATGGCTTCCAGACATTCAGAAGATGGTGATACTGCCACGTCCTGAATTCTTGTTTTTTTTGTTTTTTGTAGATTTTTAGGAAGATTCACGTACAGTGGATTAAAGTTACGGCGGCGTAGCCTAGTGTGTTTAGGCTACGCCGCCGTAAATTAGCTAGGCTAGTAGTGATTCTAAATCAACTTACCTGCTAATCTACGGCGGCGTAGCCTAAAACGAGTGGGCGTAAGGGCGCCTAATTCAAATTGGTTGGAGGGGGGCGTGTTGTATGGAAATGAGGCTTGACCTCACGTTTTTTGAATTTTTTTGCTACTGCGCATGCGCGGGGGGCCTACATTTCCCAGTGTGCATTGCGGCTAAGTACGCCGTACGGGCCTATTGATTTAGACGTGGACGTAAACTACGTAACTCCCGATTCGCGGACGACTTACGCAAACGACGTAAAAAATTCGAACGCCTATTCACGAACGTACGCCCGGCCGACGCAGTACAGATAAGCCAATTACGTAACGCATTATCAGGCCTAAAGATATTCCATCAAATAGTTGGAATAGTAATGTTAAAGTATGGCCGCCGTTCCTGCTTCGAAATTCGAAAATTTTACGTCGTTTGCGTAAGTCGTCCGTGAATAGGGATTTACGTCATTTACGTCCACGTCGAAACCAATAGGCCCGTGCGGCATACGTTGCCGCAATGCACACTGGGATATGTAGGCGGACGGCGCATGCGCCGTTCCAAAAAAACGCCAATCACGTCAGGTCAAGCCCCATTAACATAAAACACGCCCCCTCAGCTAAATTTGAATTAGGAGCCCGATTTACGCTACGCCGCCGTAACTTAGCAGGCAAGTACTTTGTGAATCATGTACTTGCCTCGCTAACTTACGGCGGCGTAGTGTAAACACCATACGCTACGCGGCCGCAAAGTTAGGACGCCCGACCTAAATCTAGCTACTAGTGTATAAAAGACACTTGTCCACAGAATCTCTTTCTTCCATTTAAACCTCACCATCATGGGCAAGACCAAAGAGCTGTCAAAGGATGTCAATGGGCTACAAGACCACCAGCAAGAAGCTTGGTGAGAAGGAGACAACTGTTGGAGCGATTATTTGCAATTGGAAGAAATACAAAATAACCATCAATCACCCTCGGTCTGGAGCTCCATGCAAGATTTCACCTCATGGGGTGAGGATGATCATGCGAAAAGTGAGGGATCAGCCCAGAACTACACAGGAGAAGCTTGTGAATGATATCAAGGCAGTTGGGACCACAGTCACCGAACAAACCATTGGTAACACAATACGCCGCCATGGATTGAAATCCTGCAGCGCCCACAAGGTCCCTCTACTCAAGAAGGCACATGTATAGACCTGTCTAAAGCTTGCCAATGAACATCTAAATGATTTGGAGGATTGGGAGAAAGTGCTGTGGTCAGATAAGACCAAAATTAAGCTCTTTGGCATTAACTCAGCTCGCCGTGTTTGGAGGAAAATGCTGACTATGACCCCAAGAACACCATCCCTACAGTCCAGCATGGAGGAGGAAACATTATGCTTTGGGGCTGTTTCTCCACTAAAGGTACAGGCCGGCATTGAGGAGCCAATGAACTGGACCATGTATTGTAAAATCCTCAGCCAAAACACGGAAGATGGGTTGTGGATGGGTCTTTCAGCATGACAATGACCAAAAACATACCACTAAACAGTAGCGGCTGGTGGTAATTTTTTTGAGGGGGGTGGCAAACAGTACACCCGCCCCCCCCCCCCCCGGGTCGGTCAGTGTACTTACCTCAGCTTACCTCGGCTCACCTCCGTGGGCACCACAAGCGGGCATCTCCTTCTCCTGTCGGACAATCAGAACGTTTCTCCCTCCGTGCCAATCGGGAAACGCTTCTCACACCCATGCTTCCTGATTGGCGGAGAGGCGATTCAGTGTTAGAATAGCAAATATTCAGTCGTTATTCTAACACACCTGGGGGGGTTCCGAACGCAATGCTCTGCAAATGGAGCCCACCCTATTTTGAAGCTTATTAGAGCCTTTGCCTCTAATCAGGTGCTTAAAAAAAAAACCCTGCCGCTGTAATTTATGCACCCAGCATCCTGAAAGAGGCCGGACACATAAATAGGCATGGCGGAGGTGATGTAAAGGGGAGGCGGCGCCCATGTGCCCTTAATGGCCGGGCCGCCCTTGCCACCAAGGCAACAAAGAAGTGTCTCAAGAAGAACCACATCAACATCATGGAGTGGCCTAGCCAGTATCCAGACCTTAATCCTATAGAACATTTATGGAGGAGCTGAAACTTTGAGTTGCCAAGCGACAGCCAAGAAACCCTGAAGGATTTAGAGAAGATCTGTAAAGAAGAGTGGACCAAAATCCCTCCAGAGATGTGTGCAAATCTGATCACCAACTACAAGAAACGTCTCACCTCTGTGTTTGCCAACAAGGGTTTCTCCACCAAGTACTAAGTCATGGTTTGCTTGGGGACAGGGGCGGACTGACCATTGAGGCACTCGGGCACTGCCCGAGGGCCCCATGCCACTAGGGGGCCCCATCAGGGTTGTCAGGCTCAGTAAAACCAGGGACAGTATGTAAAAATGTGTGTTTTTTTTACATCTGTCCCTGATATGTCCAAAACCGACATGCTTTTGATGTGAAAATCCCGAGATTTTAGCTGCCCCGACTCTGTACTGCCTCCTGGCTTGGTGGCCATTTGTAAGCCCGGGGGCCCCATAATCTTCTATTGCCCGGGGGCCCCATGAGTTGTCAGTCCGCCCCTGCTTGAATCATATGTTTTTTCTGGATTTTTGGTTGATATTCTGTCTCTCTCATTTTAACCACTTGCTTACTGGGCACATATACCCCCCTCCTGCCCAGGTGAAATTTCCGCTTCCGGCACTGCGTCGCTTTAACTGACAATTGCGCGGTCATGCGACGTGGCTTCCAAATAAAATTGAGGCCTTTTTTTTCCCCACAAATAGAGCTTTCTTTTGGTGGTATTTGATCACCTCTGCTGTTTTTTTTTTTTTTTGCGCTATAAACAAAAAAAGCAACAATTTTGAAAAAAAAATCAATATTTTTTACTTGTTGCTATAATAAATAGCCCAATTTAAAAAAAAAAAAAAAAAATTCTCAGTTTAGGTCGATACGTATTCTTCTACATATTTTTGGTAAAAAAAATAAAATAAAAAAAAATCGCAATAAGTGCTTACAAAATATGGGACAGAATTATTATTATTATTTTTTTATTTTTTACTAGTAATGGCGGCGATCTGCGATTTTTTTTATTGGGACTGCAACATTATTGCGGACGTATCAGACACTTTTGATACATTTTTGGCGCCATTCACATTTATACAGCGATCAGTGCTATAAATATGCACTAATTACTGTATAAATGTGACTGGCATTGAAGGGGTTAACACTAGGGGGTGAGGAAGGGGTTAAATGTGTACCTGTATTGTGTTCTAACTGTGGGGGGAGGGGGGTGACTGGGGGAGGTGACCGATGCTGTGTCCCAGGTACAAGGGGACACAGATCGTCTCCTCTCTCCCCTGACATGGACGTGGAGCTCTGTGTTTACACACAGAGCTCCACGTCCCTGCCTGTGATTACCGATCGCGGGTACCTGCGGACATTGCGACCGCCAGGCACGCGCATCGGCATCTCGGGGACGCGCCGCTGCATGCGCGCTCGCGCACCCCTCAGTGGGCCGGAGGAATCCAGACTCATATGACCGTGAAGCCGTCATTTTACAATGGCCCAGGGCTCAAGTTGTTAAATAAACTGATGATAAAAAATTATAGACCCTTCATTTCTTTGTAAGTGGGCAAACTTACGAAATTTGCGGGGGGTCAAATAATTATTTCCCCCACTGTATTTTATAACAATCTGAGCAGGCAGCAGACAGTAGATCTACTCTCAAGTATTTGATGCAATATGAAACCAAAAAAGCTATAAATGTCTGTATTTAAGTTTCATTATGGTTCTTGCCTTTTTTTCTTTGCAGTAAATGTGGTGTTCAGCTGAGGCCGTGCGTGCATTAATGACATATCATTATCTTCCCCATTATGTTTATAAGCAGAATTGTAGGAAACACCACTTTGCTAGTACTTCATAAAACACATATCAAGGTCAGAATCTGTCATTGTCGATACGCTAAGCATAACCCTCTCCATTGCTTTGTGGAGTGTCAGTGGTACATGAAAACAATGGTGGCAAAATAAGAACAAACATATTGCATTGCAGAATAAGAAGAACCAGGCATCCCTCGCAGACAATATATTATAGATGTGTAGGGCTGATATATGAGCTAGCAATGACAAGAGGTGGTGTCAGTGCTGCCATACAGACTAATGGAGAAATAAGAAGTATCAGGTGCTCTGGTTTTCTATAGATCCGTATTTCTTTATTTTGTTCAGTACCCTTCATAGAGCCATGCCGGACAAGAACTCCCAGGTTGACCTTCTCAAAAAAATCTCCTGTTGTTTTCATTTGCATTGCCTGTACCATCGAATGGCGCGAAATAGTTTCCAAGCTATCCTTTTCATTTTATTTTGTATGATCTATGGGCCAGATTCAGAGAGAAATACGTTACGCTGCGGCAGCGTAACGTATCCCATTTACGTTACACCGCCGCAGGTTTACAGCGTAAGTGCCTGATTCACAAAGCTCTTACCTGTAAACTTGCGGCGGTGTAATCGTAAGTTTCCCGCTCGGCGCAAGCCCGCCTAATTCAAATGGGGCGGGCAACCATTTAAATTAGGCCGCGTTCCTCCGTCCGAACGTACTGCGCATGCTCCGTTAGGAAATTTCCCGACGTGCACTGCGCGAAGTTACGGCGCCCCCGACGTTTTTTTTAAATGCGACGTGCGTTACGGGCGTTTCGTATTCCCTGACGTCTTACGCAAAAAAAAATAAAACATCGAAATTCGACGTGGGGAACGACGGCCATACTTTAACATGGCTGATCTAAACATAAGCCATGTTAAAGCAGGTGTTAACTTTGCGACGGGTAAAAACGACTAGCGACGACGTACGGGATTGCACGAACGTGCGGATCTTCGTGGATCGCCGTAACTAGTCATTTGCATATTCTACGCCGACCGCTATGGAATCGCCACCTAGCGGCCGGCATAGAATTGCATCCTAAGATCCGACAGTGTAAAACAATTACACCTGTCAGATCTTAGGGATATCTATGCGTAACTGATCTAGGAATCAGCCGCATAGATAGAAACAGAGATACGACCGCGTATCAGGAGATACGCCGTCGTATCTCTTCTTGTGAATCTGGCCCTATATTTTTTATTAAAATAGGAAACAGAACAACCCCAAGTACTAGATGAGGCTCCACGAAAGAGAGACCCCATGAGAGAGGGAGGACCAGTAACAGAACGTCACGTACCCCCAGGGGCGGATCCAGGGGGGGGGCAATGGGGTATTTGCCCCCTCCGAGAATGCGGGTGAGAGCGGGTGACTCTGTGGGTGACAGTGCAGGGTGACTCCGCCATAGGCGTGCTGCTCCGCATGCGACATAGTGGGGGCGCTCGGACGGTGAGTGGACGGGGTGGGTGAGAGAGGGGGGGTAGCTGGGCGGCTCGGTGTGTGAGCGCTTCTGGCCAATCAAGGAGCAGGCAGCACGGGAGCAGAGAGATGACATCATCTCCAGCGCCCGCCTGCATCCTTGCAGTTAAACTCCTCTCTGTGACTGTGTAGGCAGCTGTGCCCAGCAGAGAGATTACATCATCTCTCTGCTGCCTGACTTTGGGACAGAGCACCTTAGCAAGAAAGTGACACAGCGGTGACAATCTGCAACGTGTGGCAAGTGACAATCCGCATCTGGTGGCAGGCGACTTGGCAAGTGACAATCCACATCTGGTGGCAGGTGATGTGGCAAGTGACAATCCGCATCTGGTGGCAGGCGACGTGGCAAGTGCAATCCGAATATGGTGGCAGCGATGTGGCAAGTGACAATCCGCAACGTGTGGCAGGTGACGTGGCAAGTGGCAATCCGCAACATGTGGCAAGTGACAATCCACAATGTGTGGCAGGTGACGGACAAGTGACAATCCTCAACGTGTGGGCAGGGAAATGGCAAGTTACAATCCGCAACGTGTGCAGGGGATATGGCAAGTATCAATCCGCAACGTGTGGCAAGTGACAATCTGCAATATGTGACAGGTGACGTGCAAGTGACAATCCGCAATGTGTGCCAGGCAACGTGGCAAGTGACAATCCAGACGTGGCAAGTGACAATCCGCAACGTGTGGCAGGCAACGTGGCAAGTGACAATCCGCAACGTGTGGCAAGTGACAAGCTGCAATATGTGACAGTGACGTGGCAAGTGACAAGCCGCAATGTGTGCCAGGCAACGTGGCAAGTGACAATCCATGACGTGGCAAGTGACAATCCGCAATGTGTGCCAGGCAACGTGGCAGAGTGACAATCCATGACGTGGCAAGTGACAATCCGCAACGTGTGGCAGGTGATGTGGCAAGTGACAATCCGCATTTGGTGGCAGGCGACGTGGCAAGTGACACACTCAGGGCTCCCACTGATTCGGCATTATGGTGAGTTTAACTATTTCATTTTATATTACATATGCAATAATAGAAATAATGCGCTTCAATCATTCTGAGACCATGGTGCCGTGATGATTGAAGCTGCCAATACCAGCCATTTCCCTGATAAATTTCCCTCTTCTGGCAGTGCTCGGGGACAGTTTTAGGTGGGTGTGGGGATAGGCTTCCCTGAATAAATGAGTTTCGAGGGATCTCCTAAAGATGGACAGGGGTAGGGGGCTGATTGCACATACCGGGGCAGAAGTTCCAGAGGATGGGAGAGCTCTGGAGAAGTCCTGAAGGCAGCATGGATACTACACTTGATCTTAGCCTCTAAATGTTGAGCTTAAAATATGCCTCTAATTGTCCTAATGTGCATGGACACATAGCAAATACATTGAGCTGCTCTTATTGGCAGAACACAAAACTCATGTAGAAGCAGCGATTTTAAAGCCAGTGTACATGGAACCTAAAGCTTCTGTCACCTTCCTCTCTAACATCACCATGAATACAGCCAAGGCTGGAATGTACATATTGCACATAGGGAAGTACAGTGAGGGGAAAAAATATTGGATGATTTTGTACGTTTCCCACTGACAAAGAAATGATCAGCCTATCATTTAATGGTCGGTTTATTTTAACAGTGAGAGTCAGAACAACAGCAAAAATATCCAGAAAAACACATTTAAAAAAGTTATAAATTGATTTTGGATTTAATAAGTGAAATAAGTATTTGACACCTTTGCAAACATGACTCATGCCGCGTACACACGACCATTATTAATGGTCTAGAAAAATCGACGGAAAACTTGTGACGTGCCTTATGCGCCAGGGGGAAGTTTTTCACCAGACGTCAATCATCTAACCTCTGATAGAACACCCACTCCCGCGGGAGCCAGAACCCAGAAGCGGGGGGGAAAAAAAAAAAAAAACGGTATGTACGGCAAAAAAAAAAAAAAAAAACAGCATACTGTAGATGTCGGAAGTATGCTGGATGTAATAGTATATAGATGTTTTTTAGGGTGAACCACCGCTTTAAGTGGTTAAAGCCTCCTGAACTCTTGCAGGAACTTGCCAACAAATCAATTCCTACCTTCCCAGAGTGGACTATCGGAGTCCATAAGGGACAATTCCTTTATCAAACTCCTATTCCCCCTGCAGCATCAACACAGTGCCACCTACAGGTGGGAGGAAAGTCTGCGCTCGGCCTAAACACATGGGGGGTAGATTCAGCAAGCAATTACGCCTGCGAATCCATAGATACGCAGCATAATTGCTAAGTAGCGCCGCGTATCGACTGTCTGTATGCAGAAAGCTCGATACGCCGACTGGTAGCCTTAAGAGACGACTGGCATAAGTCTCTTATGCCGTCGTATCTTAGGGTGCAATCTGACGCTGGCCGCTAGGTGGCGCACCGGTAGTTGTCAGCGTAGAGTATGCAAATTGCATACTAACGCCGATTCTCAAACGTACCACAGCCGCGCTCGTTTTTTATGTCGTTTGCGTACGTCGTTTTCGCCGTAAGGCTGCTCCTGCTATTAGAAGGCGCAGCCAATGTAAGAATGGTCGTCGTTCCCCGGCGTCACGATTTTCAATATTTGCGTCGTTTGCGTAACTCGTTCGTGAATGGCGCTGGACGCCATTTACGTTCACGTCGAAGCCAATGACGTCCTTGCGATGTCATTTACCGCAATACACGTCGGAAATTTCCCGACGGAGCATGCGCAGTACGTTCGGCGAGGGAACGCGCCTAATTTAAATGATCCACGCCCCCTACGGGATCATTTAAATTACGCGCGGTTACGCCGGCCCCTTTTACGAAACGCCGCCGCAAATTACGGAGCAAATGCTTCGTGAATGAAGTGTAGCTCCAGTAATTTACGGAGCGTAGCGTAAAAACGGTACGCTGCACCCGCCGTATCAGTGCGCACACCTAGCTGAATCTACCCCCATGGGAGTTACTTCTCCCTGGCACAGAATCATGCCAAGACTGTACATTGAGCTTCAAATGTACGGCTTGTACACTTACAACAAAAGAGACATGCAAGGTCTCCTCTGTCATAAAAAAAAACCTACCTGTCAGCACTTGTTATTAAACGAACTTTAGCTCCACTTTAAAGAACTCAGTAAACCCTCCCTATGAGAGTGTAAAAGGCCGATTACATCGTGCAGGTGAAAAAGATTAGAAAATGTTAATTTGTAAGAGTTTAATAATAACACACACAAAATATACGGCTTGCAATTTAACAATGTTAAGTGGGAATTAATATTTATAAACAGTGCAGAAAATGTACTTGTAAAATGGATGTCAGTGGGGACCAGGAGGGAATGGACTCTACTATTTCACTGAGACTTTCTGCCAATTGTTAAAAATGTGCTGTCCATATGAAATCTTATAATAAGCTGGAATGTTGGGAAAACAATAAAGCTTAGTGGTTTTCAGTGTAATGAATAGAGTTTGGTGCTTAGCCTGCGTTTCGATGACATGGTGAAAGAATCATAAAAGACTGTACCCTAAAACTTCTGCTCTTTAACAATAGCCCAGGGAAAATTTACACTGTAATGAATTGTAATTAATCCACCTTCACAATTCTTTTATGGCTATTTTGCCAATTACGATCATGTGTTCGGTAATGATTCATGAGGAGTGCGTGCCTTTACAAAATCAGGGTTTCTCTAAAGCCTATTAGCATGCAAAGCAATGCTAAGTATGTGCAGAGCAAAAAAAAAAAAAAAAAAGAAAAAAATATACTCAGGTAATATCGTCACTGAAGTGTGACAGCACAAGTAATCTCGAAATGTTTTTCTTAGCTGCTTGATTACTGCCCACAGTATGCATAAGTCGCTAAAAGGGGGTCATGGCACTAAAATAATGTTTATATAGGACACAGCATTTTTACTGGGGCGGAAGGGGGGTATGGTGTGTCCCCAAGTGGGCACCTGAGGCTTAAAGTGGAGGTTCACCCGAAAAGTAAATTTTTAACATTAGATGGATGCTCATTTTGTGAAGGGGAATCGGGTAGTTTTTTTAAAATCGAAGGAGTACTTACCGTTTTAGAGAGCGATCTTCTCCGCCACTTCCGGGTATGGGCTGCGGGACTGGGCGTTCCTATTTGATTGACAGGCTTCCGACAGGCATCCGACGGTCGCATACATCGCGTCACATTTTCCGAAAGTAGCCGAACGTCGGCGCGCAGGCGCCGTATAGAGCCGCACCGACGTTCGGCTTCTTTCGCTACTCGTTACGCGATGTATGCGACCGTCGTAAGCCTGTCAATCAAATAGGAACGCCCAGTCCCGAAGACCATACCCGGAAGCGGAGGAGAAGATCGCTCTCTAAAACGTAAGTACTGCTTCAATTTTTAAAAAACTACCCGATTCCCCTAGACTAAATGAGCATCAATCTAATGTTAAAAAAAATATTTCAGGTGAACTCCCGCTTTAAGGTCAGGATGTCACTGACAGCCTCATAGACCCAATAAGAGCCAATCAGTTAAGTTTTTGCCTGTGTTATCACTGTGAAAGGCCAATAGTTGAGTTGATCCTGAAATTCAGAAGACAGATTTTAACTAAATTGTATTAATTTAAATGTCCCCAGATGAATTAAGAATGTTGGTGTTTTTTTTTAGTAGTTAGGAGTCTCTAAAGCGTGGTTCTCACCTGGGGGTCGAATGACGATTTGCCAGGGTCACCAAATCCTGGGCTGTTCCTGAAGCCTGCACCGCTCTCCCAGACTTTTCGCGTGGCGCCCAGCTGGGCTGTCCCTGCAACTTGTGGCCGCCCAGCTGGCTGTTCCTGGAGCCCGCGGCCGCCAACTAAGCCTCTTCGCAGCCACCCATTCAGTACAGAGCATTGCTGGCAGAGACTAGCGATCAGCTGACTGGTGAGGAATGTGAAGTGGGAGAGCTGGAGGAGACCCCCCCAACCAAGGTGTAAGAGAGGGAAAAAAAATTGAGAATACCATGGAAGGGAGAGAAAAAGAGGGGGAGGAACAAAGTAAAAGGGAGAGAAAGAATAAGAGAAAGAACAAGAAAGACGGCTAAAGAGAAAGTGGGGGGAAATATCAGGAAATTAGGATTGAGAGAGATAAAAAGGAAAAGAAAGGAGAACACAGAGAGAGCGTGGTACATCCTAAAATGTACCATAAGGGTTTTAATATTGTACGAGTGGAAGGCACTCAGGGAGCGCTAAATGTTCGTGGGTTAGGGGCGCAAATTACTTGTCTTGCCTTGGGTGCAGACAACCACTATACGAAAATTTTACAGTTAGGGGTCCCCACAACTTAGGAAATTTTATCAAGGGGTCACGAACTAGTAAGGTTGAGAGCCACTGCTCTAAAGCAACCTTTCTAAACCTTTTAACTTGAGGAAAACCCTTGAAATAACGTTTCAGCTGTGGGAAACTCCTACTAATAATTCCTATATTATCTACAGCTCACATTACATTAGTGTGATGGTCACTGGGAATGTGGTCATTTGAGAAAATCCACTCTTACAGAGAGCTAAAAAGATCAGTGTGTCACTGGTTACTTATCTGAGAGTAGGAATTGCCCTTTGCTCAAGGAACCCCTGACATATATGTATAAATTATATAGGGTCTGGGGTATGAAGAGTAGAGTGTCGGCTTCAGCTTAAAGTGGATGTAAACCCGATTTTTTTTATTTTTTTGATGTCACGATGTCGAGTATAAGATTTCCTATCATCTGTGCCGAGTCTTGACACACAGAGTTAATCCAGCTCTGAGCAATCCTCTTTTATTGTTCAGTAAAATAAAACGGACTTACAGAGAAAAACCTTAGTCCGTTCCGCCCCCTTGCTGTGAGTGACAGGTTATTTACATATCTCATGCACTAGCCTGGAGACAGGCATTATTTTTTAATTCCCACTCCTAATCCTTTTCTGAAGTCATGTGGTTACTTTTCTGGATTTTGACTGGATGTTAGTGATCATAGCAGAATTCAGTGTAAGGAATACATAGAAAAAAATGCATGTTGACAAGGGGAGTGTAGAGGAAGGGGGGAGTCTACTGACATCACGACTCCACCCACTGAGCTCCAGACAACAGATCCACCCACAGAATCTGCAGTTTTTCAGTTCTTATAACAGACAGAGGGAGACATTTGACAGGTGAGGATACATGCAGCAGGCATCTATATCCTTATAGATCAGCACTATGGCAGTAGTTTCGAAAGGATGAGAGTGGCTTTACATCCACTTTAAAGGTCTTTTTTTCTGAATTTACATTTTTGACTATTTTTGAGTATCCTGTGCATAACCCTTCTATGTCAGATGTTCTTGTATTTTAAAAAAATCGATTAAAATATCTAAAGTATCTGGCACCCAATTCCCTTTTCCCTTCACCTAGGGGGCCCTAACTCTTTTGGACTGTCTGTACCTGCATTCTTGTTTCTCTCTCTTTCGTTTTCTTTACAGGTCCTATCTATCTCAACATATTCATCCTTATGTATGTTACAAGTCTGCTTCTGCATTATAAAGAAATTATGTTTTAGATTGAAGGGGGGAAGGACAAGACCCTTTGTTAAGTTTTAATTGCAGTCTGTGCCCCCATTGAGGAGATTCACCCCTCTATTTGTATTGGTGACCATTATCAGTTGATGAACAAAAGTGAGGGGAAGGCCAAAATTTTAGAGTTGTCTCCAGAACAAGACGTAATAGGGAAATCTTCCCCTGGGGGGCATCCATTCTAGTGACATCCAACTGGGAAAATTCACCTCACTTTTTTTTTTTTTAACAAAAGAGTTTTTTATTGATATAAAATAAACAGAGCAAACATACAGTTGCCAGACATTCGCCATACATAATTCAGCATGTTATACAGCAGTAAAGAATGAAGATACAATAGATTACCACGCAAGGTGACTGATCATGCGTATTTGTGAGAGAATTTCCCCCACACAGTGGGGTCAACAGATAAGCACATACCAAATGCAATGTTAGAAGCTGCAGTCTGCATAGCCCTCGTCTCCCACCAGCCCCCCCTCGCAGAAATAATCTTCCCCCTCGGGGGTCACATCAATTGTGGAAGCAAGATCCCCCCTAAAGGCACAGGGATAAGCCCCTGCCAGCCTACTGCACAGTGTGTTAGCAGACGAGTGGAAAGGAGGGGAGGCGGGGGGGGGGGTATGGGCCTCACTATACCAAAGCCCCTCAGTCATTCGTGATCCGCATAGGCAGTCCAGCAGGATCCCACTCGGCCCCAAGTACCGTTCACCAGCACTCCCAGAGAAAGTAACCTGGTTTTCAGTATTATACTGCCTCCCTAGTCAAGGTCCAAATGTTCCGCTTTTACCCAAGCCGCCCACACCTTATCGAACTTCCCAGGGCAGTTGCGACCCATGTATGTTAGTTTGTACAGAGGAAGAGCAGCATTAATCAGCATCTTCCACTGTCGTATCGTGGAGGAGAAAGCCTCCCTCCACTTCAACAGAATTGCTTTCCTGGCGTAAAAGGCTGCAAAAAAAATAAAACGTTTTTTAGCCGCAGTCGCAGGCAGTGTGTCCACTATTCCCAGAAGCAACGGCAAAGGGTCACAGGGTACGCTGATCTTACATACCGTTTTGATTACATTAGCCACCCCCTGCCAGTAAGTTTGCAAGATGGGACAGGACCAGACCACATGGAAGAATGAGCCTTCCTCCACGCCGCATCTGGTGCAGATAGGACTCCTCTCCGGGTAAATTTTTGCTAAGCGCTGGTGGGAGAAGTAGGCCCTATGCAGAAATTTGAGTTGAATAAACCTATCTCTAGCCGACACCCACCAGGGTGAGGTATTGTTGTATGCCTTCCTCCCAGTCGTCGTCAGCCAGCCCCGGAATATCCGTCTGCCAACACCGAGAACAACTGGGAAACCTTAGACGTGTCCAGACCCACCAACAGCGAGTACAGAGCAGACAAGGGCTTAGTCTCATCCGCCGCACTCAGCATTCGCTCTACCCTCGTAGTTTCAAGTGTAATGAGCCCAGGGAATTGTGCCCTGAACGCATGACGCAGTTGGAGAAACCTAAAAACATCCGATTCGTCAGGCCTTTCCTTTGTTTTAACTCATCAAAGGTGAGTAGTCTGCCCGCCGTGACTATGTCCGCAAGCGTCTTAACCTCGAAACGGGCCCATAGGGCCGGGTCAGGTATGGAGT
This sequence comes from Rana temporaria, assembly GCF_905171775.1. Classification (NCBI taxonomy): domain Eukaryota; kingdom Metazoa; phylum Chordata; class Amphibia; order Anura; family Ranidae; genus Rana; species Rana temporaria. The sequence continues at coordinate 463,773,772 of NC_053492.1, read as the reverse complement.
GGAAGTGGGAAAGACGCGGGTTTCCCATAGCGGAGTACGCGGGGACCAGCAGCTGGGGCTCTGAACTTGGGACCGAACAACTTCCCACACCCTCAGGGTAGTGTCCATCGAGGACGTAACAGCCGGGCTAGATCTTGGCCCCCGATGGATAAGGTTGCGGAGTTCGGAGTAGGATCCCAGGAGTGCGGCCTCCAGAGTAGCCGCCGGGTTGGCCGGCTCCTCCGAAAGCCACCACCGGAGTGTGACAAGAACCGCAGCCCAGTAATACTTCTGGAAGCAGGGGAGAGCCAGCCCGCCAAGAGTAAAAATTCACCTCACTTTGGGAGATTTCCTTTAACTTTCTGTTGTGTCTTAAATTCAATCATACAGTATAATGTGCCTCTAGTTTCACTTTCGGTTTTAAACTGGTTTCATGTTTCTGTGAAGTAAAGAGACCCACAGAACAAAAACAAACAAATCCAGGGCAGTGTTTTGTTTTTAAAATGAATCTGATTGGTTCTGAGGAGTTTTAGACACAGTAATGATGACAGCTTAGACCACCGTGAAAAGCTCCCAGTATGATGGTTATAAGGAGCCAGACAAGCAGGAAGTGTGGAGATCACAGCAGAATTACAGCAACTTCAAAGCAAAAACGAACAATAAGGACATGAAACCAGTACTGCAGTAAGGTAAAGGAAGCTATTTTAGCTAAAATACATTTTCCTTTAGTGATCCTTTAATGGTACACACAACCAAAAAAATAAATTAACTGGCAGGAGCCTACATCCGTTCTCATGCCCCATACATATGAGCGGTTTTCCTGTCGAAAAAAAACGATGGTTTTTACGACAGGATTCCGCTCAAGTATGTCCTTGCGTACACACGGTCACACCAAATTCCGTCAAAAACGCGGTGACGTACAACATGTACGACGGCACTATAAAGGGAAGTTCCATTCCAATGGCGCCAACCCTTTGGGCTGCTTTTGCTAATCTCGTGTTAGTAAAAGTTTGGTGAGAGACAAATTCGCGCTTTCAGGCTTTTGTGCTTTTCAGATAGTTTTCTGCTGTTCAGTTGGTGCTTGTGGGTTCATATCTGTCTTTCAGTGTGTGTAGTCAGTTCGTATCTGTTTTTCAGTGCGTTCTTGTCCACACCGTTTCTGATTTTCAGGTCGCTCTTCATAGGCCTTGCTGTTCTTCAGTGCTTCTGTTAGTTCGTTCTGACTTGATGTCTGCCCTGGGGTCCAAAGGCTTTGGCAAATTGCAGCAGTTTCTCCAGCGTTGCCTTCCTCTTTATTTTGTTATGAGCCATTACAAATGCATATTTTTTTTTCAGAAAAAAATTGCCTATGTGTTTTTCTTGACAGTTTGTTTGTGTGTAGGCAGGAACATTTAAAAAAATACAATGGCCCAGATTCAGGTACGACTTGCGCGGGGGCAATCGCAATTTGCGCCGCGTAAGTACGGATTTGCACCCAGGCAAATTTGCGGATGACCCAGAAAACAAGCTAAGCCTGAAATCAGGCATTTTTCAGCGCAGGCAGTTTCTCTGCCCCGGCGCAAATTAATGGGCATTTTTGCACAGGGTGCAACTTGCGCTCTCAGTGTTTTCCCTCAGCAAATATGCAAATGAGGAACTAACGCTGATTCAAAAACCTGCGCGGGGTGAGGCGCAGGTTTGCACACCAAGCGCGCAAGCTGTTGCCCCGGGCAAACTTGCACATTATAAAAGCAGGGCAAGTTAGCAACAGATGGCCACAGGTCAGCTGGAGAGCAACTACAGCACTCCTCACCGTGTGTAGGGACTACAAACAAACAAAAAAAAAAAACTTAGAAAAGCTCCTAATCTGAGCAAAAAAAAAATATCCCCCCAAAAAAAAAATATAAGCATAATCAAAATAAATAGAAAAAGCTCCTTATATGAGCAGCAAGGGATAGGTAAAAAATACAAAAAATAAAAGGAAAATAATATTTTTTTTTTGGACATCCTTGTGCCAAGGGTGCCCCGGCTCTGGCTCCTCAGTCTGCGTGGTTGAGCCTGTGGTGGGGAGGGAGCCTGGGCTGAGGATGGAGCCTGTGGTGGGGATGGAGGGGGGGGAGGAGCATCAACCCCTACTTCCTCACTCCTGGCAGGTGGTGCCTGCATGCCCTCCATGGCGTTGGCCAGGCGGGTGAGCACACTGCTGGTTTGGGCCAGAGAGGAGGAGGAGGATGCCAGGCTGTCCGCCACCCGCCTCAAGTCTCCCACCATGTCCCCTATATGGCGGGTCTGCCGGGCCTGCTCCTCCTGCAGACCTTCACGGAGGCTGGAGGGTACACCCCTCGTTTTACATAGAGCCTTCCTTGGAGGAGAGGCTGGGGCACGAACTGAGGGAGAAGAAGGGGAGGGGGCCACACTGGAAGGGAGGGACACTGGGGGGGGGGACACGGGGGGGGCTTGCCCGGGGGGGGGATGACGTTATGGTGGGGGTGGTGGGGAGGTCAGGGATGGTGGGATCCTCCTGGAGGTACACAGATTCATCCAGGTTGAGGATAATGGACTCCTCCACCACCTACTTCTCCCTAGATGGACTATGGGCGATATCCTCCTCCACCAACATGCCCAGTATCTGCAGGGGGCCTGACTGGACCCCATGATGTTCTGGGGATGGCGTGGGTCGCCCTACAGCCGATGACGGCCCAGCCTCATCATCAACATCTGTGGATGACAAAAAAAAATATGTTGCTGGAGCAACACACTTATCACATGTTCCCTTCTACCCCCTCCCATGATACACAGCGAATATGAGAAATAAAAACTTTTTACATCTTCCCTTCTACCCCCTCATATGTTCCCTTCTACCCCCTCCCATGATACACAGCAAATATGAGAAAAAAAAAACTTACCAGTCCCCAAGTCCCCAACAGTGGAGTCATAGCCTGGGAGTCCCTCCACCTGCTCCAGCGCTAAACTCTGTGCGATAACCTCCTCCTCTGGATTTAATCGTAAAGAGCAGGCTGGTCCTCCTCCCGTGCCCCTGCTATGCTTTCTGATTAGGACAATTTTGTCCCTGACTCGACGACGCATGTCAGTAAAAATTTTTTGGATGTCCTCCCAGGTCCTCTCCTCAATGCCCAGGGCATTTATGTCCAATGTAATAGCCTCATATATTGCCCTCCTTTGGGCTACGGTGGTATTCTTCCGCTCTGAACCAAAAAGAACTGCAGTATGGCGCGTCAGTGCCGCAAGCAGTATATCCATCTCAGCGGAGACAAAATTTGCTTTTCTTTTTTTTTTCTTATCAGGAGTTGCCATCTCAGAAAAAAATTGCAAAATGACCTTGCTCAGGGGGGGGGGGGGGGGGGGGGGGGGGGGGGGGGATGGAACAAGCAGGATGTAATTTTGCACAGGACCTGCGCAGGTCTGCCCCTATTTATTTGCTCAGTGCAAGCAGGTGAGCAGGATTTGCCCTGAAAATAGGACAGGTGCAGTTGCACACAGGCACACATGGAAGCGTTTGATCTGAGCATGCTCCGTAGAGGATGCGCCGGGCGTAAGCCACTGCTGAGTGGAAAGACCATTATTTGCATAGGGGCACACCCACTTTCACTTGCACAGGCTTGCGCCCTCAATTTTGCCTTACACAGGAGCAAATTAACAGACAAAAGGCATCCTGAATCAAGTGGCATTCTTGACAAATTGCCCCGGCGCAGAAAAATTCAGCTGAGCTGCACAGGTGTAAGTAATGGGCAAATCTACCTGAATCTGGGCCACTGTCAAATTAATAAGGGACACCAACCAACCTCCTTGAGGTAAAAAAAATACAAGATAATAATGTTGGTGTGGTAACTTGACACACCAAAATAAATAAATAAATAAATAAATAAAAAAGATCACTAGAAAATATTTTTAAACAAATCCAAAAAACAGGAGATCTTGATTAAAAAAAAAAAAAAAAAATTCTAAACATTATTATGAAGATCTGGCTTTAAAAACCAATAGGAATATATTTATGAGATCACGAGAAATAATAAAGAACTAAGTTTGACAGAACAACAGCAAAACAACTTCATTATTGTAGCATTATAAAGAAGAAAATAATGCGCTGCATTAAATGATGCAATAATTAGCAGCTTTGAGCTATCTCCATTACGAACGCTAGTTTTACCAGAACGAGCATACTTGATTCTGAGCATGCGTGTTGAAATTGCATACAGACGAACGGTTTTCCCGCTAGGATTTTTTCCTGAGATTCTGCTCTCTTTTTTTCCCGGCGGTTTTCCTGTTGGAAAAAGTCAGATGGAGCATACACACGGTCGGGATTCCCCGGCCAAAAGCTCTCATCTGACTTTTTTTCGATGGGAAAACCGCTCGTGTGTACGAGGCATTACTCTACCCAAAGCAACAATAACTTTTGGCTATACATCCAGCTTACAGTTGCTATTTGCTTAATCATTCCCCTTCCTTAGTGATTATTTTACACACTGCATCATAGATCTAACTCAACACCCTCTATTCCAATGCTTGTAGCGTTTTCTCATCCACCTATAGTAATTAACAATCCTTACATTTTTATTTTCAGTGTATTTTCATTATAATTATTTGCATAAAGGAATGTAAAAGTCCAGTAATAAAATCAGGACAAATTATAGATTGTGCTTGCTGATTATCTTGATGCTTGATGGTCAAAATGCCATGACACTTGTACTTGTATTGCTTGTATTGCGAATCGCTTGTAAACTGCGTTACTCACAATCAGAGGTTTTACTGTTTATAATTAAAAAGCACTCGAGCTTCAGTCAAGTGACTTTGCCTAGGCTGGAATCATGCTGTCAGTATGCTACAGGCATGAGGAAGTGTGTCCTCAGTATCCTCTACCCCAGTGATCGGACTGCAACATTGTAAATCACAATGTGAAAGGATGCAGCAGGGGTTACTTTGTGTCAGAAATTTGTGAACACAGCCAAAAGCTGCACAGGCAGGTACCAGAATTTAAAGCGGAGCTCCACTCTAAAGTTGAACTCCCGCTGATCGGAACCCTCCCCCCCTCCGGTGTCACATTTGACACCTTTCAGGGGGGAGGGGGGTGCAGATACCTTTCTAAAGACAGGTATTTGCACCCACTTCTGGCCACACAGTCTCGGGCAGACTGCGGGCATGACGTCACCCTCCCCCCCCCCCCGTTGTGTTCTGGGAACACTCGGGTCCCAGAACACAGCGGGAGCCAATCGGCAGGCATAGCGCGACTCGCGCATGCGCCGTACGGAACCGGGCAGTGAAGCCGGAGTGCTTCACTTCCTGGTTCCCTCACCGAGGATGGCAGGGGGGGGGCAGCAGAGTGATGAGCATTCGCTCGTCCTCTGCTGCGGACGGCGCTGGACTCCAGGACAGGTAAGTGTCCTATTATTAAAAGTCAGCAGCTGCAGTATTTGTAGCTGCTGGCTTTTAATATTTTTTTTTTCAGCGGACATCCGCTTTAACCACTTAAGCCCCGGACCAATATGCAGCCTAAAGACCCAAGGTGTTTTTACAGTTCGGGACTGCGTCGCTTTAACAGACAATTGCGCGGTCGTGCGACGTGGCTCCCAAACAAAATTGGCGTCCTTTTTTCCCCACAAATAGAGCTTTCTTTTGGTGGTATTTGATCACATCTGCGGTTTTTAGTTTTTGCGCTATAAACAAAAATAGAGCGACAATTTTGAAAAAAAAGCAATATTTTTTACTTTTTGCTGTAATAAATATCCCCCAAAAACATATATAAAAACATTTTTTTTTCCTCAGTTTAGGCCGATACGTATTCTTCTACCTATTTTTAGTAAAAAAAAATCGCAATAAGCGTTTATCGATTGGTTTGCGCAAAATTTATAGTGTTTACAAAATAGGGGATAGTTTTATTGCATTTTTATTATTTTTTTTTTTTTTACTACTAATGGCGGCGATCAGCAATTTTTTTCGTGACTGCGACATTATGGCGGACACTTCGGACAATTTTGACACATTTTTGGGACCATTGTCATTTTCACAGCAAAAAATGCATTTAAATTGCATTCTTTATTGTGAAAATGACAGTTGCAGTTTGGGAGTTAACCACAGGTGGCGCTGTAGGAGTTAGGGTGCACCTAGTATGTGTTTACAACTGTTTGGGGGTGTGGCTGTAGGAATGACGTCATCGATCGTGTCTTCCCTATAAAGGGAATGACGCGATCGATGCGCCGCCATAGTGAAGGATGGGGAAGCCGTGTTTACACACGGCTCTCCCCGTTCTTCAGCTCCGGGGAGCGATCGCGACGGAGCGGCTATAAACAAATAGCCGCGCCGTGGTCCCGGATCGCTCCCCGAGTGGACCCGACCTCCGCATGTAGCGGGGGGGGTCCCGATCGGACCCCCCACCCGCTAATAGGCGAGGACGTACGTGTACGCCCATGTGCCTGTACGTGCCATATTGTGGACGTATATGTACATGCGGGGGTCGGGAACTGGTTAAAGAGGAAGTAAACCCTAATGGTTTTTACTTCCTCTTTTGTCCCCTGCAAAGTAAAAGCATAATGGGCTAGTGTGCATGGAATACTAATCCATTACGTTGCACTTACCTGCAAACGAAGTCCGCAATGTCTCTGCTGTCCCCGCTGGTGGCCGCATCAATCTTCACCCCTCTTCCTTCCGGGGCCGTGGAGCACGATTGCACCCTTTCTTCAGTGCGCCGATGACGTCGGCACAAGTGTATATGTTAAATATCTCCTAAACCGTGCAAGTTTAGGAGATATTTCCAGTACCTACAGGTAAGCCTTAATATAGGCTTACCTGTAGGTAAAAGTGGTGCAACTAGGTTTACGACCACTTTAAATGATTGTCTAATCTCTGAGCAGGTGTTGACTCTGGATAATGCCTCAACAAAGATGGAAACAAAAGCAGATGAAGGCATTGCTAGCGGGAGTGCTGTGATCACTGAGGGGTGGTAAATACTTTTCAGCTTCAATAAACTTCTATTAGAAGTTTGCTAAGTTACAGGGTGGAACAAGCAAGTGTTGAACATACAAAGTCAAAAACAGTTCATCACTAATATAAAAAAGAGATACACCGCTTCAAGCCCCATTGCAAATCTAAGTGCAGGTTTTTAAGAGCATTGGGGCTCTTATAAATGAGTATAGCCAGGTCCACCCTATACAGGGAGCCTTAGTTACTCTAGTGCCAGGAATTTGCAGTCTGGTAGAGAAATAATAATCCTGTAGGATTCTCGACCTGGGGGTCAGGACCCTCTCGGGGGTCGAATGGTGATTTGCCAGGGGTCACCAAATCCTGGGCTGTTCCTGAAGCCCCCACCACTCTCCCGGCCTTTTCGTGACCGAGCCAGAAACACAGTGAGTAACACTACCTGTAATTATAGTTGCCATTAAAAGTCCCCACTACAGTTCTCAGATCAGAAGATGACCTTGATCAAGAGGACCTAAGTTGGCTGGTCAGAACTCCCCCCAGCACTGCCACTGATCCCACCCCCCACCAGCACTGCCACTGATCCCACCCCTCACCAGCACTGCCACTGATCCCACCCTCCACCAGCACTGCCACTGATCCCACCCTCCGCCAGCACTGCCACTGATCCCACCCTCCTCCAGCACTGCCACTGATCCCACCCTCCACCAGCACTGCCACTGATCCCACCCTCCGCCAGCACTGCAGCTGATCCCACCCCCACCAGCACTGCCACTGATCCCACCCCCCACCAGCACTGCCACTGATCCCACCCCCCACCAGCACTGCCACTGATCCCACCCTCCACCAGCACTGCCACTGATCCCACCCTCCGCCAGCACTGCCACTGATCCCACCCTCCTCCAGCACTGCCACTGATCCCACCCTCCACCAGCACTGCCACTGATCCCACCCTCCGCCAGCACTGCAGCTGATCCCACCCCCACCAGCACTGCCACTGATCCCACCCCCCACCAACAGGGCCGCTGATAGGGGGGACCACCAGCCCTTCTGTAGGGGGCCCTGGCACACAGAGGGGCCCAGACAGCAGGAGGGTTGGTGGAGAACAATGCTCTCCATGTCTCTCACCCAGGTTTCTCCCCCTGTCCCTTCCGTCGGCTTTTAGCTGCTGGGTGAGAGACATGGAGGGATAATGAACCTGGCCACCCCCCGCTGAGCTTCTTCCCCTGCCCCGAGAGGGGGTTGTGCTAGGAGGAGGGATTTGTGGGAATGTGTCCTAGGAGAGGGATTGAAGAAAGAAGATTTGTGCTGGAAGGGGAGATGCGGGTGATTGTGTACCAGGAGCCGATGAGGGAATTCGGGGCTAAGAGGAGGGATTGGGGGAATTGTGCAGGCAGGGGAGATTTGTACTAAGAGGGGGAATTGAAGTGGCATTTGTGTCCATTAATAATGTATTTTTTTGTGAAAATATTGTTTAGAATACCGTCAGGTGTGTGTGTGTGGGGCCCCTGTCAGGTAGGCCCTACGGGGCCCCATGATTCCTAACAGCGGCCCTGCCCACCAGCACTGCCACTGATCCCACCCCTCACCAGCACTGCCACTGATTTCAACCCCCACCAGCACTGCCACTGATCTCACCCTCCGCCAGCACTGCCACTCATCTTATTCCCTCCACCAAGGAGTAAGAGAAGGAATACAAATAGAGAAAATATGGAAAGGAGAGGAAAAGAGGGGGAGGAACAAAGAAAAAAGGGAGAAAAGAATAATAGAAAGAACAATAGAGGGATAGGGGGCAAAAAACAAGAAATTAGGATAGAGAGAGATAAAAGGAAAAGAAAGGAGAACAAAGAGAAAGAGTGGTGCATCCTAAAATATACCATAAGGAGTTTTAATATTGTACAAGTGGAAGGGACTCGCTCGGGGAGCGCTAAACGTCTGTGGGCTAGGGGCGCAAATTACTTATCTTGCCTTGGGTGCCAACAACCCACATTATCAATGGGTCATGGCACTAGAAGGGTTGAGAACCACTGCTGTAGTAGAAGCAGAATGATCTCTCCAATAGCTTGTGGCCACCTGTTGAAACTACCATAGGCCACTGGGTTGAGGCCCATAAGTAGGTGAATTGTGATGTTAGAGAATAAAAAATTGTAGAAGGAAAAAAAAAAAAGCAGTGTCTAGCCCAGCCTTTCCAGACCCCTTTACCCCACAAGAATGCTTAAAAAAAGGTCTCAAGGAACCCTAACATTTACATCGGCGATCAGTATAAAGAATGCAACCCTAATGCCGCGTACACACGACCGTTTTTCGGGTTGAAAAAATGAAATGTTTAATGGTCTAGAAAAAACTAAGTTTTTTTCAACCCGATCGTTAAAACGGCCTTGCCTACACATGATTGTGAAAAAAAAATGCTCTAGCAAAGCGCGGTGACGGACAACACGTACGACGGCACTATAAAGGGGAAGTTCCATTCGGATGGCGCCACCCTTGGGGCTGCTTTTGCTGATTTCGTGTTAGTAAAAGACGATTCGCGCTTTTCAGGCTGTTACAGCGTGATGAATGTGCTTACTCCATTACGAACGCTAGTTTTACCAGAACGAGCACTCCCGTCTCATAACTTGCTTCTGAGCATGCACGTTTTTTTCACGTCGTTCAAGCCTACACACGACCATTTTTTACGACGTAAAAAAACAACAACGTTAAAAATGGTGTGAAAAGTTAGAGCATGTTCTAAATTTTTAATGGCCATTTTTTACATTGTGAAAAATGCTCTGGAGCCCACACACGATCGTTTTTAATTAATTAAAAAAAAAAAAAAACGTAATTTTTTACAACCCGAAAAAGGGTCTTGTGTACACGGCATTACAGGGGTGGCTTTGCTGGCTTTGCCGAGTAACATTAGTCCTTGAACTATGCAATCACCATCAAACAGGAGGTCAATCAGCCACAGCTCAAGAAACCCCTAGAAACCTCTGGAGAAACCCTAGTTAAAAAATGGCTGGTCTTAAGCCTCGTACACACGGCAGGTTTTCTCGGCAAGAAAACTGCTGGCAGAGCTTTTTGACGAGAAAACCGGTCGTGTATATGTATGTTTTCTCGTTGAGAAAACTGCCGGGAATCTCGACGAGACAAATAGAGAACCTTCTCTCTATTTTGTCGTCGGGATTCTTGTCGGCCTGTTTCCCGACGAGAAAACTGTGTGTGTATGCGGCTACAAGCTTACCTGTCCTCCTGTAAGCCCGCGCATGCTCGATGAGACTTCGACGCGCGTGGTAGCTTACAAGGGTAGTGTAGGGTGAAGCAAGATGGCGGCGACAGCATCGAATGTGACAAGCGCATGCTCGTCGTGTCGATTACATCACCTTGTTCTTGCCATTCAAAAGAACGGCGGTTCTTTTGAATGTGCTGTGTGTACACTCGGCTTTGCCAGGAATCTCGTCGGGAAAAACAATGGGCCAGATTCTCGTAGATCGGCGTATCTTTGTTCCGGCGTAGCGTATCCTATTTACGCTACACCTCCGCAACTTAGACGGGCAAGTGCTGTATTCTCAAAGCACTTGCTCCGTAAGTTGCGGCGGCATAGCGTAAATCGGCCGGCGTAAGCCCGCCTAATTCAAATGTGGAACAGGGGGGCGTGTTTTATGTAAATAACTTGTGACCCGACATGATTGACGTTTATCACGAACGGTGCATACGCTGTCTGTGGAATATCCCAGTGTGCATTGCTCCAAAGTACGCCGCAAGGACATATTGGTTTTGACGTGAACGTAAATGACGTCCAGCCCCATTCACGAATGACTTACGCAAACGACCTAAAATTTTCAAAATTATACGCGGGAATGACGTCCATACTTAACATTGGTACGCCGCATGTACGCCTCATATAGCAGGGGTAACTTTACGCCGGGAAAAGCCTAACGTAAACGGCTTATCTGGACTGCGTCGGCCGGGCGTACGTTCGTGAATTTGCGTATCTAGCTGATTTACATATTTTTTGGCGTAAATCAGCGTACACGCCCCTAGCGGCCAGCGTAAATATGCAGTTAAGATCCGACTGCGTAACAGACTCCGGTCGGAACTAATAGAAATCTATGCGTAACTGATTCTAAGAATTAGGCGCAAAGATACGACCGCCCAGACTCAGAGATACGACGGTGTATCTGGAGATACGCCGTCGTATCTCCTTTGAGAATCTGGGCCAATTTTTTTTTTCCCAACGAGATTCCCGGCCGTGTGTACGAGGCTTAAGAGGACATAAAAAGGAAGGAAGCAAATAGGAAGGGTCAGAAAAATAATTTTAGGAGAAGGGGTAGTGCAGGAGGTTGGGAAATGGAACCGTACCACCTTGTATCTCAATGTAGGGGAGCCCAAAGGCTAATAAAAAATGTTACATGGCTAACAGGGACAAGTCAAAATCTTTAGGTAGGTAATATTCTACCCAAGAGGTCCATGCTTGGTCCGATTTTTAATAGATTGCAGCCATTTTTTCATTTATGATAAACTATAACATTATGCTTTTCTTGTAAGTTTAGAGGGGGAGTTAATAAAGCTGAATTCCAGGTATGGATTTTATTGTGTAGTTCAGTTAATCCAGCTTGTATAATGTGGGGCTTACCAGCAGGACTTTTTATTCAGCAAACTTAAAGCAGAACTTCACCCAAAAGGAGAGGTTCCACCTCTTTGCATCCCCCCCCTCCACTGACACATTTGGCACTTTTTGGGGTAGAGGGGGTACCTGGTTTTGACTGGTACCTGCTCCCACTTCCAGCTCAGATCGCCATGCCCCGTCCTTTTCTCACAGTCTTCTAAAACACATCACAAATTTTCCGCAAACAACGGTCTGTTATCGGATTTTACGAGCGCGTGTACACAAGTCCTTTGGACAAAAGTCCAAAGTACAAACACGCATGCTCAGAATCAATGCTCACCAAATACGACATTAGTAGAAGGCGCTCAAAGGGTGGAGCTAAAGAGCTGTTGGCCGACAATTGTGTGCCGTTTGTATGCAAGACAAGTTTTTGGTAGACATGTGTATTAGTTTTCGCCCGAATGCATTTTCGGCCGAATTTCTGGTATTTACAAACCAAAACGAATGCGCAGAATCCGAAATCCGAAAGATCCGACATTAAAAAAATGCTTTATTTTAGTTTTCGTTGCTACAACAGTTGCATATAGATAGGAGAGTCGACATGACGCTGACAATAGCGATCCGTGTCTATGGTACCTGAGGTCGAATGTGCCTAACCTTAACTCTATTAGTCCGAGATTATTCGACATAGAGAGGAAAGATTCAACATTATAGAGACAGTGTTGGGGTAGACCATTCAACATGAACGAAGATTCGATGAAGCCGCGAAAAACATAGAAACGTTGAATCTTTCATTGAAGGCTTATGGGGCCAGATCCACAAACGAGATACGACGGCGTATCTACTGATACGCCGTCGTATCTCTGTTTCTAACTATGCGACTGATTCATAGAATCAGTTACGCATAGATAGCCCTAAGATCCGACAGGTGTAATTGAATTACACTGTCGGATCTTAAGGATGCAATTCTAGGCCGGCCGCTAGGTGGCGAGGCCATTGCGGCCGGCGTAGAATATGCAAATGAAGACTTACAGCGATCCCCGAACGTCCCGAACGGCCCGTCGATCTAAATCTTCGTAGTTTCCGTCGGGTTACGCCGCGTAAAACTAGGGCTGAGCCCTAGTTCTCTTAAGCCATGTTAAGTATGGCCGTCGTTCCCGCGTCGAAATTTAAACATCAACGTCGTTTGCGTAAGACGTCCGTGAATGGCGCTGGACGCCATTTACGTTAACGTCTATTGCGCTAACATCAGTTAGCGCAATGCACGTCGGGTAATTTACCCGACGGAGCATGCGCAGTACGTCCGGCGCGGGAGCGTGCCTAATTTAAATGGGACTCGTCCCATTCGATTGGGCCCGCCTTGCGCCGGACGGATTTAAGTTACACCGCTGCAAATTTCCAGGTAAGTGCTTTGTGGATCGGGCACTAACTTGGAAAAATTGCGACGGTGTAACTTAAATCGGGAAAAGTTAAGTTGTGCCCGGGCTACGTGGATCTGGCCCATGGTGTCTGTCGTAAAGTTCTAAGGAGATTCGACAAGCAGCTAAACTGTACGACGCCGCAATCCTACATTTCCGGTCAAATGCTCCGCTCATAGGCTATAGAAGAATTTGATTGTTGGTTGACTAGTAATAATTTATAAATATAATTATTACTAGTGTCATACAACATTAGAATTCTACTATAGCTTGTGGGCGGAGCATTCGACCGGAAATGTGCGATTGCGGCGTCGTACAGTTTAGCTGCTCCATCGTATCTTCTTAGAACATTCGACAAACACCATAAGCCTTCAATGACAGATTCGACCTTAATTAATTCGGATTTTCGGACGAATGCATTTTTTAACGACACAAAATAAATAAAAACGAATTTCGGGAGTAACAAAATACATTTATTTTTCGGACGAAAACAAAATTCCGAAACAAAGTATTTCAGTGTGCACATGTCTAGTTTTTGGCCAACACCCTTCAGACAAAAGTCAGAGGCTTTGTCTGCGGAAAATCCGATGAACCTGCCATTAGACACTTAGAACAACTCGTTTTGAGCAGAGCTCTTCTTTAAAAACCCTTTCACACTGGGGCATTTTTCAGGCGCTTTTGGGCTAAAAATGTTGCCTGTAAAGTGCCTGAAAAACGGCTCCCCTGCAGTCTCAGTGTGAGAGCCCAAGTTTTTTCACACTGAGGCGATGGCGCTGGCAGGACGTTAAAAAAACTCCTGCAAGCAGCATCTCCTCCGCCTCTCCTAACCATTTTTCGGCCACTAGCAGGGGTTAAAAGTGCCCCATTTGCGTCCGAAAACCTTGCAAAAACTACGGTAAATGGCTGCTAAAAATAGCGGCGCTTTACCGCCAACGCCGTCAATGCTTAGGTGTGAAAGCACCCTAAGGCCCCTTTTATACTGGTGCGGTGGTGGTATAGCGCCGCTATTTGGGAGGTATTCAGGCGCAAGCGGTGCGGTTTTAATCCCCACTATCGGCCGAAAAAGGGTTAACTCCGCCCGCAATGCGCCTCTGCCGTGGTGTCCCATTGTTTTCAATGGAAAGGAGCGGTAAACACACAACTCCTTCACCGCTCCAAAGATACTGCTGGCAGGACTTTTGGAGCGGCTTCGCCAGCGCATCACCTTAGTGTGAAAGCACTCGGGCTTTCACACTGAGACTGCAGCGCAGGAGTTTTTCAGGCAGTATTTAGGAGCTATTTTTAGTGCTAACACACCTGAAAAACTCCTCAGTGTGGAAAGGGGTCTAATGCCGCATACACACGACCGTTTTTCATGACGAGAAAAATTTAGGGCCAGATCCAGAGAGAGAGTACGCCGGCGTATCTACTGATACACCAGCGTACTTTCAAATTTCCCGCGTCGTATCTTTAGTTTGAATCCTCAAACCAAGATACAATGGCATCTGGGTTCGATCCGACAGGCGTACGGCTTCGGATCTTAGATGCAATACTTCGGCGTCCGCTGGGTGGAGTTTGCGTCGTTTTCCGCGTCGGGTATGCAAATTAGCTTTTTCCGACGATCCACGAATGTACGCGCGGCCGTCGCATTCTCTTACATCGTCTCTAGTCGGCTTTTTCAGGCGTATAGTTAAAGCTGCTATTTTGCGGCGTATAGTTAGACTTGCCATGTTAAGTATGGCCGTCGTTCCCGCGTCGAAATTTGAATTGGGATGGACGTAATTCACGTCTAAGTTAAAAAAATTACGTTGTTGCAACGTCGTTTAGCGCAATGCACGGCGGGAAATTTAGGGACGGCGCATGCGCAGTTCATTCGGCGCGGGGACACGCTTCATTTAAATGAAACACGCCCCCTACTCGCTGATTTGAATTACGCGCCGAGAGATACCCTACGCCGCCGTAACTTACGGAGCGAATTCTTTGTGGATTCGAAGAATTCAAAAGTACGTTACAGCGGCGTAGCGTATCTCACATACGCAGCGCCTATCTAAATGTATGTGGATCTGGCCCTTCATTTTTAAAATTGGTCATTAAAAACGGTCGTGTGTGGACTCCAGAGCATTTTTTTAGACGAGAAAAATGGCCATTCAAAATTCAGAACCTGCTCTAATTTTTCTCGTAGTTTTTTTTTTCAATTCTTTATTTTATTATTTTTTTTTTCAAAGTTATCCATATCATGTTGTTACATTTGCACACAAATATGGCTTCTATATGTTACTACATAAATCAATATATTCAACTTTTATGCATCCTAGTTTCTGTATGTAAGTGTTTACCTTGATAACTATATATTATGAATAACCCATGCATATCTCCCCTCCACCCACCTCCCGCTCGCCTCCCAACCACCCCTCTCCATCCCCCCCTTCCCCAAAAAAAAAAAAATTTCCAGGTCATTGTCGTTGTCGCCTCTCCCCTCCCCATTCTCTCAAAGGTCTCCCTCTCTATATCTTATGTAGGGTGTCCATATCAATCTGTACTTTTCCTCTTGTTCTCTTATGCCCATGGTGAGCTTCTCCATCTGTTGAATTTCCGATATTCTGCCTAGCCATTGTTGTTTGTTTGGGATATTTGTACTTTTCCAAAGGATTGGAATACATGCCCTTGCTGCAACCAATAGGTGTCTAATCAGGGACCCTTTGAACCTGGCCATGGAAATTGGTATATCCAATAATAGGTAGGTGGCCGGATTAGTTCACAGGTCCACCCCCACGATATCTTTAACTGTGTCCATGACCATTTTCCAAAAGTCCTTTAACTTTACACAAGACCAAAAAACGTGTAACATAGTGCCCTCCTCTTTACCACATCGCCAACATCTGTCTGAAACTTCCGGGAATATCCGACTTAATGCTACGGGAGTTTTGTACCATCTGATTAAGATTTTATACCCTCCCTCTTAGTATCTGGTGGCCAATGATGCTTTATGTGTAAAGTTAAAAATCTTTTTTATCTGATTTTCTGAAAACACTACTTCTAAATCTCTTTCCCAGGTACGTATAAACGGTAGGTCCCTTGGTGCTTCCGTCTCCACCCAGAGGCTATACATCACTGAGAGACCGTGTCTCATCTCCCCTCCCTTCAGACACAGTTCCTCAAATCCTGTAAGGTCTCTGAGCGGTCCCCTTTTTAATGTTCTGATGGCCATTTTTAGTTGATTTTGTCTCATTAAATCTAGCTCTTTTTTTATTGCCTCGTCCCTTTCCTTTCTTCTTGCCCTTGAAATGTCCCCCTCAAAGTGTATTACTCTACTCCAGCCTAATCGTTTTAATATCTTGAAGTGTGGGTCTAGAAGTCCTAGTTGAAATTTAGGATTTCCCAGTACCGGGGTTAGTGGACTTGGATATGTTGCAAGTTTCGTTCTCCTAAAAAAAAAATTCAAGACACGTAGAGTTGCACCTACTGTTGGATGTTTCTTAACCTCCCCTGGTATGTCTACTTCTTGTATCCACACCAAACCTTCGAGGGGGATATTCGTGATTTTTTGCTCTAAAAGTATCCATGGTCTATATTTCTCCTGGATACACCATTCAACCACCCTTGACATGTGTGTTGCTTCATAGTATCCTATTGGGTCCGGGAAACCCACTCCTCCCCTCTCCTTGGGCAAAGTTAGAATTTCCCTACGTAGTCTTGCCGTTTTTCCTGCCCATATGAACTTCGCGAACCTAGCTCTTAAGTCCCTAAGAAAACTCAGAGGGATCTTTACCGGTAGGGTTTGGAATAAATAGAGTAGTCTTGGTAACACATTCATTTTTAAGATACTAATCCTCCCAAACCAAGAGTAGGTCTCTTTTTCCCATCTCATGAAATCGGATTTAATTTGCCTTGCTATCGGAACGAAGTTCAGCTCGAAGATTCTATTTAAATTTTTTGATATTTTTGTCCCTAGATAGAGTATATGGGAATCCGACCATTTAAAGGGAAAGTTTACTGTTAGTTGGTCCTTAATTTGTTTATTTTCTTCTATCCCCATCGCCTCTGATTTGCTATAGTTTACCTTGAAATTGGAAAGGTCTCCATATTCCCTTATCTCTTTAATCAAGGGGGGCAATGATAGTTCTGGAGCCGCCACTGAGAACAACAGATCGTCTGCAAAAGCCGCTACTTTATATTCAGTTCCTTTAATCTGAAAACCTCTTATATCTGGATTTAATCGAATTGTCCTCAGTAGTGGCTCCAGTGTTAAAATAAAAATAATCGGGGAAAGCGGGCAGCCTTGTCTAGTCCCGTTCCGGATTGGGAAAGAGTCAGAGAGTGCCTCATTTACCTTCACTCTCGCAGAAGGGCAAGAGTAAAGGCTAGCAATCCAATTCTGCATACCAACACCGAGCCCTATAAATTTTAATGTAGCATTCAGTAAAACCCAATCCACCCTGTCGAAGGCTTTCTCTGCGTCTGTTGAAATGAGTGCTAATGGCTTATGATAGAATTGGGCCAGGTAAATGGTACTTAGCACTCTTTGCGTATTCTCTCTTCCTTCCCTTCCGGGCACAAAACCTACCTGGTCTGGGTGTATGAGGGGGGGAATGTTTCTTACTAGTCTGTTAGCGATTATCTTTGAAAATATTTTTAAATCTATATTCAACAAAGATATTGGTCGGTAGCTCGCACATACTGTGGGATCTTTCCCTTCCTTGGGAATAACCGCTATGTGTGCCCCTAAAGTTTCTCGTCTCATCGGGGATCCTTCTTTCAATGAGTTGAAAGCCTCTAGAAATTTCGGTATTAATTTATCTTGAAATGTCTTATAATATAAAAGCGTATATCCATCTGGCCCTGGTGATTGGCCTGGTTTCATTTCCTTTATTACCTCTTGGCATTCCTCAACTGTGATCGGACTCTCCATGCTCCCTATGCTTTCATTTGGAATTTTGGGCATTCCTGACTTCGTTAGATATTCTTTCACTCTCTCTTCTCTCTTCTGACTTTCCTCTACGGTTGGTTGATTATTTAATTGGTACAAGCCTTTATAGTAATCTCTGAATGCTTTCGCTATTAATTGTGAGGAGCTCACTAAGTTATCTCCCTGTGTTTTTATTTTCTCTATGTGTTTTCTGGCTCTTGACTCTCTCAGTGCGTTTGCTAGCATCTTACTGGGTTTATTGCCAAACTCATAATACGCCCTTCTGCATCTACTCAGCTTGGCTTTCGCCTTATCCATCAATAATAAGTTGAGTTTCTCTCGAAGGGACATCAGTCTATCCTCATTTGTTGCTTTTTGCGCTTTCTTGTGTTCATTTTCCGCTATCTTAATTTCCCCCAGCAAGGTATCTAGTTTTACCCCTAATTTTCTCTTCCTATGAGCCCCCATTGAAATCAGCATTCCCCTCAAGTAACACTTATGTGCTTCCCACTTACAAAGTGGGGATGTTTCATCGTCGTTGTTCCTTTCGAAGAATGAAGTTATTTCCTGGCTTATCCTCTCCTCATAATCTGGGTCTTTGATTAAGGATTCATTAATCCTCCAATTCCATTCCCTAGGTCCTGCAACTCCCCAATCGATGGTACAATTAACTGGGGCATGGTCCGAAATAGTGATTGGACCGATTGAAGTTTCCCTTAAATTCATCAAAACCGCTCGATCTAAAAAGATGTAATCAATTTGTGTATAGGTTTTGTGTTTATGGGAGTAAAAACTATAGTCTCTTTCATGGACATGTTGGGACCTCCAACTATCCACTAGCTGCAGGTCATACAGCATATTTATTGCTTGCCTCAATTTAGAGTTGGATATGCCATAGGACCCCCTGGAAGAATCCAGTCTAGGATCCAATAGCATATTCATATCTCCTCCTAATATCAGAGCTCCTTCTTTATTTTCTTTTATCAGTTCTGCGAATTTACCCAAAGTGGCTACTGGGTCTACATTAGGGAGATACATATTTACCAGGGTGACCTGTTGTTCGTTTATTGTCCCCTTTATCAATAGGAACCTTCCTTCTTCATCTGTCACCACCTTAGATTCTTTCCATGTTATGTTTTTGGCTAATAAAATTGCTACCCCGTTTGCTTTTGACGACTGGGATGCCCCCACATAAACCACTGGAAATCTCTGGTTCTTCCATTTTGGAATCTTATCTTTTCTGAAGTGTGTTTCCTGTATGAAAACAATTTGTGTTTTTAATCTCCCTAGTTCCAGCATTAATTTCGTTCTTTTTAATGGAATATTTAGCCCTTTCACATTGTACGAAGTTATATTTATTCTATTCATTTCCGATCACCTTATTTGTTGTCGTTAAGTACTGGACTTCCCGGCCCCTGCCACCCTCCCACGGGGACCCGGAGCCCTATCTCCAAGGGGGGCGGTGTGAGAGAGACGAGGAAGACAACAACCTGAAAAGACAGAAAAAAAAAAAAAAAGTTTTTCACGTCGTCGTTTTTCACGTCGTGTGTAGGCTTTAACGACGGGGGAAAACGTGCATGCTCAGAAGCAAGTTATGAGAAGGGAGCGCTCGTTCTGGTAAAACTAGCGTTCGTAATGGAGATAGCACATTCGTCACGCTGTAACAGATTAAAAAGCACGAAGAATGAAAAGCGCGAATCGTCTCTTACCAAACTTTTACTGACAAAAAATCAGCAAAAGCAGCCCCAAGGGTGGCGCCATCCGAATGGAACTTCCCCTTTATAGTGTCGTCGTACGTGTTGTACGTCACCGCACTTTGCTCGAGCATTTTTTTTTCACGATCGTGTGTAGGCAAGGCAGGCTTGACAAGAATCCCATCGAGAAAAACTTCGTTTTTTTCCATGGTATTCAAAACGGTCGCGTGTACGCGGCATTAGTGTGAGAATCTGAGCTTCGGCTCGCACAATTTACTGACCGTATACAAGAAAGAGGAATGAAAGCAAATGCACTTTCATAAACTTTTGTCAACATCTATGGTCGCTGGTTTGCAAGGAATTTGTTGGGAACCAAAAGAAACATCTGTTACTACTTAACACGAACATATATAATGCTGTTAATTGCTGAGCCATCTTGTTTTTTCTTGCACTAGGGTTAAACATCGTTCTATATCCGTGGTTTCTGGCCCGCTGCCATCTGAAACACAAGAATACTGTTAAAACCAGAAAGAAAAAAAAAAAAACACTCCTACCAAGTTTGCTATATTTTAAAGTGGCGATAAAGGAAATATAGATCTACAGATTCATCATCATCATTCATTCCTAATGGTGGTGCAAACCCTTAAATATTTGTTTTCATAAAAAAGTTTACATTTTTTTGCAAGTCATCCAGTTTAAATAGAGGTTGCTGTGTATATACATAAAATCCATAAAAATGATAGCTATAACATATGACATACATATATATATATATATATATATATATATATATATATATATATATATATATATATATATATATATATATATATATATATATATATATATATATATATATATATAAACTGTAGGCTACATTTCTAAATGAGCTACCATGGAATTGTATACTAAACATTATAAGGACTGGATTTGGAAATTGTTTACATGTTTAAAGGAGAAGAGCTTTGGAAATGAAAGTGTTTGTAGAGGATTTTTTTTTTTTATCTTAATAGCTTTCTTTACCTTAATGCAGTGCTGTTTTTATGTCCTCATTGTACATTTTTGCTCTCAAGTTGCTGTAATTCTTCTCTGATCTCCACACTTCCTGGTTGTCTGTTTCCTGATGACCACAGTGCTGGGAGCTTTCTCTCTGTGGTCACTAATCAAGGAGGTGTGATTACTTATGGGTAGATTCACGTAGGGGCGCCTAACTTTAGGGCGGCCTAGCCTAGTCTTTTTAGGCTACACCGCCGTAAATTAGTTAGGCTAGTAGTGATTCTCAAACCACTTACCTGCTAATTTTCGGCGGCGTAGCCTAAAACGAGCGGGCGTAAGCGCGCCTAATTCAAATGACTTGGAGGGGGGCGTGTGGTATGGAAATGAGGCATGCGCCGGGCGACTACATTTCCCAGTGCGCATTGCGGCTAAGTAGGCCGTACGGGCCTATTGATTTCGACGCGTACGTAAACAACGTAAATCACGATTCGCGGACGACTTGCGCAAACGACGTAAAAAATTCGAACCTCGCGGCGGGAACGGCGGCCATACTTAACATTGTTATTCCACCTCATAGGTGGAATAACTTTAGGCGGCCTATCGCGTACGGAAACAACGTTAATCGACTGCGGCGGGCTCGCGTTCGTTCGGGAATCGTCGTAAATGCTCATTTACATAATCTACGCCGGCCGCAATGGAAGCGCCACCTAGCGGTAAGCCAAAACATTTCAATCTAAGATAGGACGGCGCAAGCCATCCTATCTTAGATATGTTTAAGTGTATCTCTGTTAGAGAATACACTTAAACATAAGTCGGCGTAGATTCAGAGTTAGGTCGGCTTATCTGTAGATAAGCCGGCCTAACTCTTTGTGAATCTACCTATGTGTGTCTAGTTTCTAGTTTTGTTTTCCAAACCATCACTGCTCTATGGCTCTGAAACTAGATGCAAAAACGAAAACTAGAAACTACAGGTACATTATATGACTGATTTTTATCAATTTGTAATCGTTTTTAAAAGGAATCGGTTAACTATTATGGGGTAGATTCAGGTAGGGAGTGCGTATTTGTGTGCGGGCATAACGTATCCTATTTACGCTACGCCTCCGCAACTTTGACAGGCAAGTGCAGTATTCACAAAGCAAAGTTGCGGCGGCGTAGCGTAAATAGTCCGGCGTAAGCCCGCCTAATTCAAATGTGGAACATGTGGGCGTGTTTTATGTAAATTTATTGTGACCCCACACATGCACATGCGCCGTCCGTGAAAGTATCCCAGTGCGCATGCTCCAAATTAACCCGCAAAAAGCCAATGCTTTAGACGTGAACATAAATGACGCACAGCCCTATTCGCGAACGACTTACGCAAATGACGTAATCGACGGAAAACTTGACGCTGGCCCGACATCCATACTTAACATTGGCTGCACCTCATATAGCAGGGGTAACTTTACGCCGGAAAAAGCCTAACGTAAACGGCGTATCTGTACTGCGACGGCCGGGCGTACGTTCGTGAATAGGCGTATCTAGCTGATTTACATATTCTAGGCGTAAATCAGCGTACACTCCCCTAGCGGCCAGCGTAAATATGCAGTTAAGATACAACGGCGTAGGAGACTTACGCTGGTCGTATCTTAGACAAATTCTGGCGTATCTGATTCTTTGGCTGCATTCACACCTGAGCGTAGGGCGTTCGGTCGTTTTTTCGGGCGTTTTTTTTCGCGCGTATTCATGCTTATTTGCGCGTTTGCATACAGCGTCGTGCGACGTTTTTGTACTTCGGCGTTTCTTATTTTAGCCAATAGGAAAAATTATCATCTTTTCATCACTTGTTGCTATGTTGGTAGATTTTTTTTAATCTTCTGCATGGGCGACAAGTTCTATTGATTAAAGCGACGAAACGCCCGTTGTCGCACGATACGCTCAATACGCGCGTTTCCCATTACTTTCTATGGGGAAAAAAAAATGCTCAAACGCCGCTGTCGCGCGATTCGCGCGACAAAAAAAGGTCCGGGACTTGTTTGAGCTTCGCGCGACAGGCGTTTGGGCGTTCAGGCGTTCAGGTGTGAACAGTCACCATAGGGAATAATGTTAATTCTCCCCTCTGGCGTTTGTGAGCAGTGCGCTTCAGGCGTAAAAACGCCTAGGTGTGAATGGGGCCTTTGAATCAGGCGCCAAGATACGACGCCTCACACTCAGAGATACGCCGTCGTATCTCCTACCTGAATCTGGCCCAATATCCCTATACCCTGTAAACAGTAATTTCCAGAAAAAAAAATTTGATGTCACAATGTCGAGTATAAGATTTCCTATCATCTGTACCCAGTCTTGCCAAACAGAGTTAATCCAGCTCTGAGCAATCCTCTTTTATTGTTCAGTGAGAAAAAACGGACTTACAGAGAAAAACCTTAGTCCGTTCCGCCCCCCTTGCTGTGAGTGACAGGTTATTTACATATATCATGCACTAGCCTGGAGACAGGCATTATTTTTTAATTCCCACCCCCACTCCTTTTCTAAAGTCATGTGGTTACTTTTCTGGATTTTGACTGGATGTTAGTGATCATAGCAGAATTTAGTGTAAGAAATACACAGGACAAAATGCATGTTGACAAGGGGAGTGTAGAGGAGGGGGGGGAGTCTACTGACATCACGACTCCACCCACCGGGCTCCAGACAACAGATCCACCCACAGAATCTGCAGTTTTTCAGTTCTTATAACAGACAGAGGGGAGACATGTGACAGGTAAGGATACATGCAGGAGGCATCTATATCCTTATAGATCAGCACCATGGCAGTAGTTTAGAAAGGATGAGAGTGGCTTTACATCCACTTTAAGCCTCGTACACTCGATCGGACTTCCATCGGACAAGTCCGTGGATTTTTGTCCGAAGGGCGTTGACTGTAAACTTGTTCTGCATACAGACGGCAGAACATTTTCAGCCAACATTCACCAAACCACGTGATTTGTCAGCTCTTTAGCGCCACCCTTTTGGGCAACTTCTGCTATTGTTGTCTGATTGGTTCAGAGCATGCGTGTTTGTACTTTGAATTTTAGTCCGACGAATTTGTGTAAGCGTGATCGGATATTCCGACAACAATTGTCCGATTATTGGCTGAATTAAAGGATCACTAAAGTAAAATGTTTTTTTTAAAATAACAAACATGCTATACCTCCACGGTGCGGCTCGTTTGGAAACAGTGGCCCCGATCCATGTCTTCTGGGGTCCCTCGGCGGCTGTCTCGCCCCCCCCCCTGCAAGAGCTTTCCATCTTTACCTTCCAAGGTGGGAAGCTCTTGCCGCGTCATTGGATGTGATTGACAGCAGCTGTGGCCATTATTTTCCAGCACTGCCTTAACCCTCTTGGGCATGAAGGTCACCAGAGCTTCACAGGTTGCCACTGGAGTCCTCTTCCCCTCCTCCATGATGATATCACAGAGCTGGTGGGTGTTGGAGATCTTGTGCTCCTCCATCTTCCATTGAGGATGTCCCACAGATGATCAATAGGGTTTAGGTCTGGAGACATGATTGGCCAGTCCATCACCTTTATCCTCAGCTTCTTTAGTAAGGAAGTGGTCGTCGTGTTTGGGGTTGTTATCATGTTGGAAGAGATGGGATCATGCTCTGCTTCAGTATGTCACAGTACATGTTGGCATTCATGGTTCCCTCAATGATCTGTAGCTCCCCAGTGCCGGCAGCACTCATGCAGCCCCAGACCATGACACTCCCACCACCATGCTTGACTGTACACTTGTCTTTGTTCTCCTCACCTGGTTGCCGCCACACACGCTTGACACCATCTGAACCAAATAAGTTTATCTTGGTCTCATCAGACCACAGGACATGGTTCCAGTAATTCATGTCCTTAGTCTGCTTGTCTTCAGCAAACTGTTTGCGTGCTTTCTTATGCATCATCTTTAGAAGAGGCTTCCTTCTGGGATGACAGCCATGCAGACCGATTGGATGCAGTGTGCAGCGTATGGTCTGACCACTGACAGACTGACCCCCCCACCCCTTCAACCTCTGCAGGAATGCTGGCAGAACTCATATGTCTATTTCCCAAAGACAACCTCTGGATATGACGCTGAGCACGTGCACTCAACTCATTTGGTCGACCATGGCGAGGTCTGTTCTGAGTGGAACCCCTCCTGTTAAACCGCTGTATGGTCTTGGCCACCGGGCTGCAGCTTAGTTTCAGGTTCTTGGCAATCTTCTTATAGCCTAGGCCATCTTTATGTAGAGCGACAATTCTTTTCTTTCAGATCTTTAGAAAGTTCTTTGCCATGAGGTGCCATGTTGAACTTCCAGTGACCAGTATGAGAGAGTGAGAGCGATAACACCAAATTTAACACACCTGCTCCCCATTCACGCCTGAGACCTTGTAACACTAACGAGTCACATGACACTGAGGAGGGAAAATGGCTAATTGGGCCCAATTTGAAAATTTTTTACTTAGGGCTGTGTGTTGAGTTATTTTGAGGGGACAGCAAATTTACACAAAGTGTAATTTCTTTAGTGTTGTCACATGAAAAGATAATACAATATTTACAAAATTTGAGGGTGTACTCACTTTCGTGAGATACTATATATATATTATAATTTATATTCATTTATTCTCATCTCTAGAGATCTGCAGATATATATTTCTATGTACAAGTGCACACCTTTTATCAATTACTGCTACTGTAAAGTTCCGTCTGCACAACCGTTTAATCCAGTAGCAATAACATGACTTAATGTTATCCTGCTTCCCAATGGAGCATAGCAATACCTCGCTCACACTGGGCCATAGTACCTAGAGTCGGGAATAAAAGCATGCCGTCACACCCAGAATGGGATCTGGACAGGCCCTGAAGAGTTTGCCTGAGTCGCAGAATAGAAATGAAAGCGCACAATCCAGTATTTAGTGACAGCCTATTGTAGAAGAAGTTCAGGATGACTGGGAGGAGACCAGGATCCACTTACATATCACTGATTTAATTTCTTCCATAGGTTAAATAAAAATATAAGTTACGATTTCTGTGAGCTGAACTGAGTGACAGGCTCTGTGGTCATTCTTGGGTGGATGTTATACAGTTGGTTGCTGTATTACAGGGGTCTCCAAACTTTTCAGTATGAGGGCTTCACTGTATCCAATCAGAGTCCCCTTTACATCAGGATCCCCATCAGAGTCCCCC
This sequence comes from Rana temporaria, assembly GCF_905171775.1. Lineage (NCBI taxonomy): Eukaryota > Metazoa > Chordata > Amphibia > Anura > Ranidae > Rana > Rana temporaria. The sequence goes on along the minus strand of NC_053492.1, from coordinate 463,748,136 downwards.
TTACAACAGGGTCCCCATCAGAGTCCCTCACTCCTTACATCAGGGTTCCCATCAGAGTTCCTCCTTACAATAGGCTCCCGATCAGAGTTCCTCCTTACATCAGGGTCCCCATCAGAGTCCCCCCCTTACAACATGGTCCCCATCAGAGTCCCTCCCTCCTTACATCAGGGTCCCCATCAGAGTTCCTCCTTACATCAGGGTTCCCATCAAAGTTCCTCCTTACAATAGGCTCCCGATCAGAGTTCCTCCTTACAACATGGTCCCCATCAGAGTCCCTCCCTCCTTACATCAGGGTCCCCATCAGAGTTCCTCCTTACATCAGGGTCCCCATCAGAGTTCCTCCTTACATCAGGGTACCCATCAGAGTTCCTCCTTACATCAGGGTCCCCATCAGAGTTCCTCCTTACATCAGGGTCCCCATCAGAGTTCCTCCTTACATAAGGGTCCCCATCAGAGTTCCTTCTTATATCAGGGTCCCCATCAGAGTCCCTCCTTACATCAGGGTCCCCATCAGAATTCCTCCTTAAATCAGGGTCCCCATCAAAGTTCCTCCTTACAACATGCTCCCCTTTAGAGTTCCTCCCTACATCAGGTTCCCTGTCTGAGTTCCTCCTTACATCATGGTGCCCATCAGAGTTACTCCTTAAAACAGGGTCCCCATCAGAGTTCCTCCTTACATCAGGGTCCCCATCAGAATTCCTCCTTAAATCAGGGTCCCCATCAAAGTTCCTCCTTACAACACGCTCCCCTTTAGAGTTCCTCCCTACATCAGGGTCCCTGTCTGAGTTCCTCCTTACATCATGGTGCCCATCAGAGTTACTCCTTAAAACAGGGTCCCAATCAGAGTTTCTACTTACATCAGGGTCCCCATCAGTGTTCCTCCTTACATCAGGGTCCCCATCAGAGTCCCTCCTTAGAACAGGGTCCCCATCAGAGTCTTTCCTTACAACAGGGTCCCCATCAGAGTCCATCAATACATAAGGGTCCCAATCATAGCCCTCTCATATCCCAGTCTGCCTTAGAATTCCCTCTTACATCAGGGTCCCCATCAGAAGCAGAGACAATAGGCAGCCTTTTCTAATCCTAATCCTCAGTCAGTGCATTGAGTATATGCCACTGACTCTAGCTGTGGGCCGGATCAAATCTTGCAGCGGTCTGGATGTGGAACACGGGCTGTTTCTCGATTTTATAAATCTCTACAGTCCTTATGTTGTGAATAGGTCTGTACTCTCCCCCTCAGGTACTGGTGAACAAACACCACCACTTCTTACAGTATCTGAATGGCTAATCACCAGGCCCAAGTGCCCTTTTGTGGATGGGGGGTGAGGGGGGGATACATAGAAGGTTTCAGTTTTTTGAAGGTTGAACCTTATAGGAATTTCAGTGGGGTGAAGGAACTCATTTAGGTGCTGGAGAGGGAGGTCATCAAGCAAACCTGGGACTTTTCCTAGTCCGTTTTTTCCAAACTGTATACGGCTGTTTTAGGCTATTTGGCAATCATCAGTGCAGTGTATAATAATCACGACTTCTATGGAGTAGGGCTTGGGACCCAACGGTAAAGCAAAATCTCATACACCTGCCCAAGAAGCATAATAATATAAAGCCATATTATGTACCACAGAACACAGGGGGCCAGATTCACAGAGATCGGTGTATCTCTGTGCGGGCGTAGCGCATCTCATATGCGCTACGCTGACGTAACACACAGAGGCAAGTACAGTATTCACAAAGCACTTGCTCCCTAAGTTACAGCGGCGTAGCGTAAATGGGCCGGCGTAAGCCCGCCTAATTCAAAGTAGGCGCCCCTAGCGGCCAGCGTAAATATGCACCCAAGATACGACGGCGTAGGAGACTTACGTCGGTCGTATCTTGGCAAAATTCAGGCGTATCTTGTTCTCTGAATACGGCGCATAGATACGACGGCGCATCACAGAACTTACGTCGGCGTAGATACATAGATACATAGATACGTCGGCGTAAGCTGACTGTGAATCTGGCCCAGGATGTGTATTGTCAATTACTCCAACAACTGCAATTAACTAAAGGGACAGGACCAGATAAGTGTCAGTTATTGGTGGGTTTTTTCTTTCAGGGGGGTCAGCAGGTGTCGGGCATAGTGCATACTTGCCAACAGTCCCGATTTTCCCGGGACAATCCCGATTTTGAGACCCTCATCCCGATCGGAGGCCATCCCGATTAAAATCCCAGGATTTTGCTTTTGTCCCGGGAAATCAGGACTATTTTTAGCACCAGATCTGTTTCTGGCTTCAAAAATATGGCCGCCGTCATCACCGTGAGATCTTTCCTGTTTCCCCCTAGCTCTCAGCTCAGCTCAGATCCAATCTCTGCCCCTCCAGCTTTCTGCACTGCAGCTCCTCCCACTCGTCATGTGGATCTTCTTGGACATTATTTAGATTTTTTTCAATTAAAGTAAATCTCATAAACTGTGTTTGTGTTTTTATCTACACTTTACTTTTTTTTGTGTGCATCTCACTCGTTCACATGGAGGAGGGTGGTATCTGGGGGCTCCCTTATTGCTAAAGAAGGCTTCCAATTTCCAATAAGCACTGGGCAAGGGTTGTAGGGAAGAGACCCTTGTGCTCATCAACATGGTAAGAAGGTGCTTTGCCAAGGGCATCCCTCCCTGGCAAAGTACACCCCTCCCCCATGTTGAGGGCATGTGACTTGATATGATGCAGGAGGGGGAGAGAATGCTTGTCCCCCACAATTCACGGCCAGCCAGGCACCATGGCTCGGATAAAGGTATGGATTTCTTGGGGGGACCTCACAATTATTTTCTTGCATTTTTGTGTGGGGGTTCCCCTTCAAGTCCTTCCTGGCTGGTATAGAATTTGGGGGGACCTAAAGATTTTTTTTTTGCCTGAGGTCTCCCTTAAAATTCATACCAGGCCTGAAGGGGCCTGGGGTCCCCAACTCTATCTGAGTGCCCAAACAGTCAAGTTTCGGTCCAAGCTTTTGCTCAGATCGAACCTTAAAGACATAGGGGTAGATTCAGATAGAAGATCCAACAGCGTATCTCTGAGTCCGGCCGGTCGTATCTATGCGCCTGATTCATAGAATCAGTTACGCATAGATTTCCCTAAGATCCGACCGGCGTAAGTGTTTTACACCGTCGTATGTTAGGCTGCATATTTACGCTGGCCGCTAGGTGGCGCTTCCATAGATTTACGCGAGGAATATGCAAATGAGCTAGATACGCCGATTCAGAAACGTACGTCCGGCCAGCGCATTTTTTTACTCTGTTTACGTTAGGCTTTTTTCGGCGTATAGTTACCCCTGCTAAATGAGGCGTATCCTATGTTAAGTATGGCCGTCGTTCCCGCGTCGAGTTTTGAAAATTTTACGTTGTTTGCGTAAGTCGTTCGCGAATAGGGCTGGACGTAATTTACGTTCACGTCGAAAGCAATGACGATTTGTGGCAGAATTTCGAGCATGCGCTCTGGGATTTTTTCACGAACGGCGCATGCGCCGTTCATAAAAAACGTGAAGTACGCAGGGTCACAGTTAACCACTTCCGGACCGCCGCATGTACATTTACGTCGGCAGAATGGCACGGACAGGCACATTGGCGTACCTGTACGTCCCTGCCTAGATGTGGGTCGGGGGTCCGATCAGGACCCCCCCGTACATGCGGCGGTTCCCGTAGCTTCAGGAGCGATCCGGGACGAGGGTGCGGCTATTCATTTCTAGCCGCCCCCTCGCGATCGCTCCCCGGAGCTGAAGAACGGGGAGACCTGTATGTAAACACGGCTTCCCCGTGCTTCACTGTGGCGGCTGCATCGATCGAGTGATCCCTTTTATAGGGAGACTCGATCGATGACGTCAGACCTACAGCCACACCCCCCTACAGTTGTAAACACACACTAGGTGAACCCTAACTCCTACAGCGCCCCCTGTGGTTAACTCCCAAACTGCAACTGTCATTTTCACAATAAACAATGCAATTTAAATGCTTTTTTTGCTGTGAAAATGACAATGGTCCCAAAAATGTGTCAAAATTGTCCGAAGTGTCCGGCAGAATGATCGCCGCCATTAGTAGTAAAAATAAATAAATAATAAAACTATCCCCTATTTTGTAAATGCTATACATTTTGCGCAAACCAATCGATAAACGCTTATTGCAATTTTTTTTTACCAAAAATAGGTAGAAGAATACGTATCGGCCTAAACTGAGGGGAAAAAAAATGTTATATATGTTTTTGGGGAATATTTATTACAGCAAAAAGTAAAAAATATTGCATTTTTTTCAAAATAGTCGCTCTATTTTTGTTTATAGCGCAAAAAATAAAAACCGCAGAGGTGATCAAATACCACCAAAAGAAATCTCTATTTGTGGGGAAAAAAAGAACGCCAATTTTGTTTGGGAGCCACGTCGCACGACCGCGCAATTGTCAGTTAAAGCGACGCAGTGCCGAATTGTAAAAACCCCTTGGGTCATTTAGCAGCATATTGGTCCGGTCCTTAAGTAGTTAATATACATAAAACACGCCCACATCATCCACATTTGAATTTGGCGGGCTTACGCCGACACAGTTACGTTACGCCGCCGTAACTAAGGGCACAAGTTCTTTCTGAATACAGAACTTGCGCCCTAAATTACGGCGGCGTAACGTATCTGAGATACGTTACGCCGGGCGGACAGATAGACCATTCTATCTGAATCTACCCCATAGTTCCCCTTTACCAAAACATGCCTGTGCAGATAAAGGACATCTGTAGAGAAAAACAAGCCCTGAAGTTGAATAATGCCCTTTTTATAGGTGTAGGCCATTTACGGACATCATGAAGCCTGCCTTGAAAATCTTCCAGGGCGTTGTTAAGTGGGGCCTAGTGTTACTGTTCACCTTCACCATCACAGGAGTGAGCTCTTTCTCTGATCCAATCCCCCTCACATTTGCTTTCTCTCCTTTGATGCAGTAGCTCTGATCTCAGTGCTTGAGAGCTCGCTAGGGTTGCCGCCTTTTCATTAAGCTAAGCCTGAACACTTTAGTGGATCAAAGCATTTTTTATTTTTTTTTGCAGTTTACACTATAGGATTGTAAAAGAGCTGGGTTACCTTTGGGTGCCCCAAGAAGTGTAGTATTGCAGCGCATGTAGCGTCCTGTGGCAAACAGTGGGCGTCCCCAAAAGCTTAAGGAGCATAGTTAAATCATACAAGGTCAGTCTGTCTCCCAGTACAATCCCCCCCAAGGTCAGTACCCCAATATATTTCCCCCCGGTCAGTCAGTCCTCCAGTATAATCCTTCAATGGTCAGTCTGTTCCCTAGTACATCCCCCCGGGTCTGTCTGTCCCCAAGTATAATTGTCCCCCCTGGTCAGCCTGTCCCTCAATACAATTCCCCTAGGTCAGCCTGTCTTCCAGTATAATCCATCCTTGGTCAGTCTGTTCCCCAGTATAATCCCCCAGGCCAGTCTGTTCCCCAGTACATCCCCCCAGGTCAGTCTGTCCCCCAGTATAATCCCCCCCAGGTCAGTCTGTCCCCCAACATGTTCCCCCAAGGTCAGTCTGTCCCCCAGTATAATCCCCCCCAGGTCAGTCTGTCCCTCAGTATAATCCCCCCCAGGTCAGTCTGTCCCCAGTACATCCCCCCAGGTCAGTCTGTCCCCCAGTATAATCCCCCCCAGGTCAGTCTGTCCCCCAGCATGTTCCCCCCAGGCCAGTCTGTCCCCCAGTATAATTCCCCCAGGCCAGTCTGTTCCCCAGTACATCCACCCAGGTCAGTCTGTCCCCCAGTATAATCCCCCCCCAGGTCAGTCTGTCCCCCAGCATGTTCCCCCCAGGCCAGTCTGTCCCTCAGTACAACCCCCCTAGGTCACTCTGTTCCCCAGCATGTTCCCCCCAGGTCAGTCTGTCCTCTAGTATAATCCCTTCTTGGTCAGTCTGTTCCCCAGTACATCCCCCTGGTTCTTCTGTCCCTCAGTATAATCCCCCCAGGTCAGTCTGTACCCCAGTATAATCCTGCAGGTCAGTCTGTCCCCCAGTATAATCCTCCAGGTCCGTCTGTGACCCAGTATAATTCCCCCGGGTCAGTCTGTCCCCCAGTATAATCCCTCCCAGGTTAGTCTGTCCCCAAGTATAATCCCCCAGGCCAGTCTGTCCCCCAGTATAATCCCTCCCAGGTTAGTCTGTCCCCAAGTATAATCCCCCCAGGCCAGTCTGTCCCACAGTATAATCCCTCCCAGGTCAGTCTGTCCCCAAGTATAATCCCCCAAGTCAGTCTGTACCCCAGTATAATCCCTCCAGGTCCATCTGTGACCCAGTATAATCCCCCCCAGGTCAGTCTGTCCCCAAGAATAATCCCCCAGGCCAGTTTGTACATCAGTATAATCCCCACAGGCCAGTCTGTACCCCAGTATAATCCCTAAGCCAGTCTGTCCCCCAGTATAATCTCTCCCAGGTCAATCTGTCCCCAAGTATAATCCCCCCAGGTCAGTCTGTACTCCATTATAATCCTGCAGGTCAGTCTGTTTACCAGTATAATCCCCCCAGGTCCATCTGTGACCTAGTATAATCCCCCCAGGTCAGTATGACCCCCAGTATAATCCCCCCAGGTCCGTCTGTGACCCAGTATAATCCCCCCTCCCCCCCAGGTCACTCTGTCCCCAAGAATAATCCCCTCAGGCCAGTCTGTACACCAGTATAATCCCCCCAGGCCAGTCTGTCTCCCAGTATAATCCCCCCAGGCCAGTCTGTACCCCAGTATAATCCCCCAGGCCAGTCTGTCCCCCAGTATAATCCCCCCAGGCCAGTCTGTACACCAGTATAATCCCCCCCAGGCCAGTCTGTACACCAGTATAATCCCCCCAGGCCAGTCTGTACCCCAGTATAATCCCACAGGCCAGTCTGTCCCCCAGTATAATCCCCCCAGGCTAGTCTGTCCCCCAGTATAATCCCTCCCAGGTCAGTCTGTCCCCCAGTATAATCCCCTCCAGACCCAGGATCTGAAACCCAGACTGTCCCGGTGAATCCAGGACAGGTGGCAAGTGGAAACCCTAGGGCTCGCTCCTCGATGGTGAAGGTGAACAGTAACACTATGCATCTCTTAGCAACGTCCTTAGAAGTTTCCCAGTCAGGCTTCATGAGGTAATGTAAATGTCTTACACCTTTGCAGGGATATTATTCAGCTTTGGTTTTGGTTTTATCCAGGGCCGCTGATAGGCAGGGGGGCCCGGGCAACCTGAACAGAGAACTAATTACCACCATGACCAAACATTGTATGTCCGATTCCACTTTTAGCTTTTCCATTTTTTTTTTTTTGCTGATTGCTCAATAGGCAGGGGGAGGGACTATTTCATCTATTTCAGGTGGACTTGATTGTCTGCGGCATGTTTGGTTGTGATCTTAACTGAGTAGAACTGTACCCAACTAGTCCACAAGAGGTTGCTGGAATTCCAGCAGAGATTATGGTGGTCTATGGTGGATTCAAGATCTACTACTACTGCAGCAGCATCTATACATTATGGCATTGCCGGCATGGGTGGCACTGTCTGCAGGTAGCACATGCGTTATGGCCCATAACGCATGTGCTGCCTGCAGAGACAGTGCCACCCATGACGCTAATGCCATAACGCATGTGCTGCCTGCAGAGACAGTGCTACTCATGCTGCCAATGCCGTAATGTGCTGCAGACGGCGCCACTCATGCTGCCAATGCTGTAATGTGCTGCAGACAGTGCCACCCATGCCGCCAATGCCATAATGTGCTGCAGACAATGCCACCCATGTCGCCAATGCCGTAATGTGCTGCAGACAGTGCCACCCATGCCGCCAATGCCATAATGTGCTGCAGACAGTGCCACCCATGCTGCCAATGGCATTATGCCATTGGCAGCATGGGTGGCACTGTCTGTAGCACAATATGGCATTGGCGGGTGGCATGATATGGGTGGTACTGTCTGCAGCACAATATGGCATCTGGGGTGGTCAGGGGTGGAGCCAGGGGTGGGACTGAAGGAGGGACCAGGGACGGGACCAGGGGTGGAGCTGAAGGGGGCCTCGTCAGGTAGGCTGTATGGGGCCCCATGATTTCTATTAGCGGCCCTGGTTTTATCTACAGACGCCCTTTATCTACAGGGGCAGTTTTTGGTAAAGGCGTTAAGCTCATCCCTAATCGTTCAGTACAGTCAGTATCCTTTTTATTGCAAAATGGGCCTAAATGTTAAATTAAGTTTTCTTTTTAAAACTAAAAAACAAATTGACATTTTATAAACCACAGATATTTCTAATGCTTTAGAACTAGCAGATGTGTTATATAAGCCCTTCACTATTACAGAGTTACACTTAGGTGCTATAGGTGACTCAGTATTGTCAGAATACAGTATGGAAGTTTCCCTGGAAACCAAGCTGCTCTCGTGTAAAGGGTACAGACGCGCCTTTTGGCATACAGATACATCTGTTTAATAGACCCGTAAATGGTATTTAAATGCTCATTAAAACATTTTTAACGTGTAATGTAATTTTGTATGAAGCAAATAAAATTTAAAAAAATAATTACAGATGAAATGCTGCTTTTCATCACGTAGACAGTTACATTTCAAATGTATTTTTGTCCTGTAAAACTATCTATCTATAATAAATCTGAACCCTTAGAAGATATAAAAGACCACTATTCAACTAAACTCAATCAATATTAAAGCGGGGGTTCACCCTATAAATTTTTTTTCTTCTAGCATAAAATTCGGCATAGTAGCGCGAGCTACAGTATGCCTGTCTTAATTTTTTTATCCCCGTACTCACTGTGTAATCGTACATAGAAGATTCCGACTGCCCACGGGGAATGGGCGTTCCAATCCAGACGGAAGGTGATTGACGGCCGGCTCTGGCGCGTCACGCTTCTCCGGAAATAGCCGAAATAGGCTTGGCTCTTCACGGCGCCTGCGCATAGTCTGTGTGCAGGCGCCGTGAAGAGCCGAGACCTACTCCGGCTGTCTTCGGGGAGCGTGACGTGCCAGAGCCGGCCGTCAATCACCCTCCCTCTTGAAAGGAACGCCCATTCCCCGCGGGCAGTCGGAATCTTCTATGTACACAGTGAGTACGGGGATAAAAAAATTAGGACAGGCATACTGTAGCTTGCGCTACTATGCCGAATTTTATGCTAAAAAGTTGTTCTGCAGGGTGAAACACCGCTTTAATTATTTTTAATCTTTATGCTGCTAGCAATAGTAAATAGGAAGGTACACTGTACTGTCAAAAGTATTGGGACGCCTGCCTTTACACACCTGGGGCCAGATCCACGAAGCAGTTACACTGGCGTATCTATTGATACGCCGCGTAACTGCTAGATTGCTCCGGCGTATCTTTGTTTTGTATCCACAAAACAAGATACGCCTGAAGCTGGGCTAGATCCAACTGGCGTACGTCTTAGTACGCCGTCGGATCTAAGGTGCATATTTCCGCTGGCCGCTAGGTGTCGCTTCCGTCGATTTCCGCGTCGAGTATGCAATTTAGCTAGATACGCGAATCCACAAACGTATGTCCGGTGCATTTTTTTACGTCGTTTACGTAAGGCTTTTTCCGGCGTAAAGTTACCCCTGCTCTATGAGGCGTAGCCAATGTTAGGTATGGACGTCGGGCCAGCGTCGAATTTTGCGTCGTTTACGTCGTTTGCGTAAGTCGTACGCAAAAAGGGCTGTGCGTAAGTTACGTTCACGTCTAAAGCATTGACTATTTGCGGCGTAATTTGGAGAATGCGCACTGGGATATTTTCACAGACGGCGCATGCGCCGTTCGTTAAGAACGTCAATTACGTGGGGTCACTGCTAATTAGCATACAACACGCCCCCTACCTGCCTATTTTGAATTACGTGGGCTTACGCCGGCCATAATACGCTACGCCGCCGTAACTTTAGGCGCAAGTTCTTTCTGAATACAGGACTTGCCTCTCAAAGTTACGGCGGCGTAGCGTATATGAGATATGCTATGCCCGCCTAAAGATAGGCAGATGTTTCTGAATACGGGCCCTGAACTTTAACAGCATCCCAGTCTTAGTCCGTAGGGTTCAATATTGAGTTGGCCCCGCCCTTTGCAGCTATAACAGCTTCAACTCTTCTGGGAAGGCCGTCCACAAGGTTTAGGAGTGTCTATGGGAATGTTTGACCATTCTTCCAGAAGAGCATTTGTGAGGTCAGGCACTGATGTTGGGCAAGTAGCCCTGGCTCACAGTCTCCGCTCTAATATATCCCAAAGGTGCTCTATCAGGTTAAGGCCAGTCAAGTGCCTCCACCCCAAACCCGCTCATCCAAGTCTTTATGGACCTTGCTTTGTGCACTGGTGCGCAGTCATGTTGGAACAGGAAGGGGCCGTCCCCAAACTGTTCCCACAAAGTTGGGAGCATAACATTTTTTCAAAATGTCTTGGTATGCTGATACCTTAAGGCTGCATTCACACCTGAGCATAGCGTTTTGTGTTGTTTTTTTACCGCGATTTGCCGTGACAAAACGTGGCGTTTTTTAAACCACGATTTTTTACAGGTCTAGGGTCATCAATGTAAAACGCCCAAACGCCCAAATTCGAGCGACAAAAAAGGGTCCAGAACTTGTTTGGGCTTCAAGCGTTCGGCGTCAGGCGTTTTGTAGTGGAGATGTGAACCATCTCCATAGAGAATAATGTATTTTTTCTCCTCTAGCGTTTTGGGGCGTCGCGCTTCAGGCGACAAAACGCTCAGGTGTGAATGCAGCCTAAGGCCCCGTACACGCGGTCGGTTTGGTCCGATGAGAATGAACCGAAGTTCATTTTCATCGGACCAAACCGACCGTGTGTATAGGCTATCGGTCTGGTTTCCTTCGGTTCAAAATTTCTAAACATGTTTCAAAACCGAACCGATGGACCGCTGCCCCATCGGACCAAACCGATGGCTAGTACAGAAAAGCATTGGTTCAAAACCCGCGCATGCTCAGAATCAAGTCGACACATGCTTGGAAGCATTGAACTTCGTTTTATTCAGCACGTCGTGTGTTTTACGTCACCGCGTTCTGACACGATCGGATTTTGAACTGATGGTGTGTACGCACATCAGACCTTCAGGCCACTTCAGCGGTGAACCGATGAAAACGGTCCGAGGGGCCAGTCTCATTGGTTTGGTCCGACCGTGTGTACAAGGCCTTAGAGTTCCCTTCACTGGAACTAAGGGGCCAAGCCCAACTCCTGAAAAACAACCCCACACCATAACCCCCGCTCCACCAAATGATTAGGACCAGTGCACAAAGCAAGGTCCATAAAAACATCGATAAACAAGTTTGGGGTGGAGGAGGGGGCGAGCACAACACTCCACACCAGGGAGAAAGCCTCACATTACTGTGTGGAGTTACAGACAGAAGAACAGGAAGTGAGGATTTCTCAGAAGAAATAAGGACATGTAAAAGCAAAATGGAAGGATGAGGTAAGTGAAGGAGGACTGCACTAAGGTAAAGGAAGCTATTTAGGAAAAAAAAAATTGTACCTTTACAACCCCTTTAAAGCGGTGCATTAAAAGTTTGCCCAGCTGCCTGAATACCTCGTCTCCGCACTCACTGTAACTCTTCAATCATCTCTAAGCTCACAGAACCCCTTTCATCTTCTGTAGAAGAGGAAGAATAGAACGGAGTATCTGGAAATCTGCTCTTCCCTCCCACTGGCCAACGCAGAAGCCATAACTGTTATCGGAAAATCAAATACCTTGTCAGCCATTTCTAAAAACACCAGGCTATAGTAAATCATAAAAAAAACTTTTTATTAAACATCTTTTAGAAATCATTTGCACAGCTGCGAGCCGTAATCCACACTACGTTGGCTCTACCTTATAACTCAACATATGCAATGCATGATCATTGAAAGATGTTTAAATAATTCATTTAGATTCCAAACCTGATTAGGAGGACGCTGAGTGGTGGGTGTTTGTGAAGGCTCGCACCCCCAGTACCCCCAGTACCCCCAGTGTAATTACATGTATTGGCCACAAGGTAAACACGTGTCACCAAACCACATGGGCACCTGTGGTGAACATGTGTATCTGAACAGCAGGAACTTTGACATAAATAGCCTCGATTTTTTTCTTTTTTCGTCTCAATTTGGAACATATTAAGATGCTAATACTGCATCAGCAATGCCAATTGGAACCTATTTTAAGAATACTGTCTTTTTTATATTACAGCTATAGTAATCTGGAAATATATATAAAATAGTTGTTAAATTTTCGTTTATTGTTACTTTGATTTGCATGTGTTAGATCTACTGATTTATTTACAGGACTCCGAGATGGAGCAATTATTGCGCCTGCTGGCAACCTGGAAGCAATATCTGCTGGAAAAGGTTTAAATCAAATGTTCGGGTCTTTAACCACTTCCATACCAGGTACTTACGCACCTTCCCGCCCAAGCCAATTTTCAGCTTTCAGCACTGTCGCACTTTGAATGGCAATTGCGCGGTCATGCTACACTGTACCCAAACAAAATTGGCGTCCTTTTTTCCCCACAAATAGAGCTTTCTTTTGGTGGTATTCGATCACCTCTGCGATTTTTTTTTTTGCGCAACAACTAAAAAAAGGCTGAAAATTTGGAAAAAAAAATACGTTTTTATTTTTTTCTGTTAATTTTTTTGTAAATAAGTTTTCTCTTTCAATTACGGGCACTGATATGGCGGCACTAATGGGCACCGATGAGATGGCACTGATGGACATCGATGAGGTAGTACTGACGGGCACAGATGAGGTGGCACTGATTGGCGGCGCTGGTATGCGACACTGATGGGCACACATAGGCGGCACTGATGGGCACACATAGGCGGCACTGATGGGCACACATAGGCGGCACTGATGGGCACACATAGGCGGCACTGATGGGCACACATAGGCGGCACTGATGGGCACACATAGGCGGCACTGATGGGCACACATAGGCGGCACTGATGGGCACACATAGGCGGCACTGATGGGCACTCATAGGCGGCACAGATGGGCACTCATGGGCGGCACTGATGGATACTTATGGGTGGCACAGATGGGCACTGATAGGTGGGCACTGGGCATGGATGGGCACTGTGGGGTGGCACTGGGGTGGCACTGATGGACACTGGGGTGGCGCTGATGGACACTGGGGTGGTGCTGATGGACACTGGGGTGGCAGCACTGATTTTTGCCAGGTTGCCAGTCAGTGCCCATTTGTGGGCACTGACTGGCATCTTTTTTTTTTTCTTTATGCTTTTTTTTTTTTTTTTTTCTGTCATTTTTTTTTTTTTTTTTTTCTGTCATTTTTTTTTTTTGCCCACCCTGGTGCTCCAGGGTGGGCATCCCTGGTGGTCCAGTGTGGCGATCCGAGGGGGGGCTGCGCTGATAAACAATCAGCGCTAACCCCCCCTGTCAGGAGAGCCGCCGATCGGCTATCCTCTACTCGCGTCTGTCAGACGCGAGTGAGGAAGAGCCATCGGCGGCTCTTCCTGTTTACATCGTGATCAGCCGTGGTTGGACACGGCTGATCACGTGGTAAAGAGTCTCCGCCGGAGGCTCTTTACCGAGATCGGAGATGCAGGGTGTCAGACTGACACCCCGCATCACCGATCGCCGCGATGCGCGCCCCCACGGGCGCGCGCGGCATGAAATCCTGCAGGACGTTCTAGAACGTCCTGTCAGGATTTCATAACCACTTCCCGGACGTAAATCGGCCATAGGCCGGGCGGGAAGTGGTTAATTAAATAAGTAGCATGCAGAAGTTATATTCGGACCAGGCACGTACACTACATTACCAAAAGTATTGGGACACCTGCCTTTACACGCACATGAATTTTTTCTTTTTTTTGGGGGGGTTAAACAACCTTTTATTATACGCAAACAGGAAAAAATACCGCGCTAAATGCCCTATATCAGCTGCAACTAAAAAGTGATATACACACCAAGGGCCAGATCAACAAACGAATTACGCCGACGTATATATTGATACGCCACGTAATTTCAAAGTTCCCGCGTCGTATCTTTGTTTTGTATCCACAAAACAAGATACGACGGAATGAGGGATCGATCCGACAGGCGTACGTCTTAGTACATCGCTGGATCGTAGGTGCATATTTACGCTGGCCCCTAGGTGGCGTTTTCGTCAAATTCCGTGTCGAGTATGCAAATTAGCTAGATACGGCGATCCACGAACGTACGTCCGGCCGGCGATTTTTTTTACGTCGTTTGCGTTCGGCTTTTTTCGGCGTATAGTTACCCCTGCTATATGAGGCGTATCCTATGTTAAAGTGGTGTTTCACCCTAAAAAACAACTTTCTAGCATGTCATTCAGCATAGTAGCGCGAGTTACAGTATGCCTTTATATTTTTTTTGGCGCCGTACTCACTGTTTAATCGCGTAGTAAAGTTTCAGACTCCCCGCGGGGAATGGGCGTTCCTATGCAGAGGGCTCGTGATTGACGGCCGGCTATGGCGCGTCACGATTCACGAAAATAGCCGGAGTAGGTCTCGGCTCTTCACGGCGCTATACGGCACCTGCGCACAGACATCGGAGCTGACTGCGCAGGCCCTGTGAAGAGCAAACACCTATTTCGGCTATTTCCGTCAAGCGTGACGCGCCATAGCCGGCCGTCAATCACGAGCCCTCTGCATAGGAACGCCCATTCCCCTGAAACTTTACTACGCGATTAAACAGTGAGTACGGCGCCAAAAAAATATATAAAGGCATACTGTAGCTCACGCTACTATGCTGAATGACATGCTAGAAAAAAAAAAATAATTTAGGGAGAACCCCCGCTTTAAGTATGGCCGTCGTTACCGCGTCAAATTTTGAAAATGTTATGTCGTTTGCTAAGTCGTTCGTGAATAGTGCTTTGCGTAAAATGACGTCACCGTCGTAAAAATTGGCTTGTTCCGGTTTAATTTCGAGCATGCGCACTGGTACCCCCACGGACGGCGCATGCACAGTTGAAAAAAAACGTAATTTACGTCGGGTCAAGACGTATTTACATAAAACACGCCCCTATCACATCCATTTGAATTGCGCGCCCTTACGCCGCCAAATTTACACTACGCCGCCGTAAAATTACGGCGCGCATTCTTTGAGGATACAACAACAAAAAGTAAGTTACGGCGGCGTAGTGTATCAGAGATACGCTACGCCCGACAGGACGCGCCAGGGTACGTAGATCTGGCCCCAAAAGTACAAGAAAATAAATGACCTGCCACAGTACAAAATAAATACCTGAATAAATAACATGTGAATATGTGAAAATGACAATGTCCAATGAAGTGAATCACAAGAAGATCATGTAGACCAGTGATCTCCAAACTGCGGCTCGTGGGCCGGATGCGGCCCTTTGCTTGCTTTTATCTGGCCCTTGGGGAACCATTTCATTCACTGACACCAACAATGGTACACAGTTACTCATAATGACACCAACAATTGGGACCAATGACACCAAAGATGGGGCACAATTCCTCCCAATGACATCAACACTGAGGCCCAATGACGGGTCACAATTCCGACCAAAAGACACCAAAAATGGGGCACAATTCCTCCCAATGACATCATCAATGGTGCCCAACGATGGGGCAAAATTCCTACCAATGACATCAATGGGGCCCAATGATGGGGCACAATTTCTACCAAAGACACCAACGATTGGGGCATAATTCCTCCTAATGACACCGCCCAATGACGGGCCAACAATTCCTACCAAAGACACCAACGATTGGGGCATAATTCCTCCCAATGACACAAGTGATGGGGCACAATTCCTCTCACTGATACCGAAGATGGGGCATGGTTTACTCCAACTGATGCCGGGACCTTTTTCTACTCCCGATGGCCACAGTCTGGCCCCCCTAAACCCTGATGAACAGTAAAGTGGCCCTTTGCTTAGAAAGTTTGGAGATCCCTGATGTAGACAATTGAAAGTCCGATTAATCAAAAAAAATCCTAATAAAGGTGCAATGAATATTCCACTTGTGAATCTAATGCTGATAAACCACCACCAACAGAGATCACCGTAAGGGATGTAAGCTTACCAGAGGGCAAGCATAAGCAGCTTGCAGCTGTAAACCCCAGCCCGGGCCTTGTGATGGGACTGCAACAAACACCGGTATGTAGGATCCTCCAGGTATACGCAGGGCCGTTTGAAGGAATTTGGGGGCCCCAAGCAAAATGGGGGCCCCAAGCACCCCCCGCATGCAAAGCCTACGTTAACGCTACACTAATTTTTTACACCCATGTTCTTACTCCTCCCTAGTACCTATGTTTTTCTATTCTCACCTCCCCTTTTTCCCTGTAGGCTGCCGCTGTAGCGCGGCCGAGCTCCTCTTCCTCCTGTCAGTCCGGTGTTCTATCATTATGGGTCCCCAGTCCCCTATCAGATAGTGCCCGGGCCGGGCTGGGTACCGCGCGGTACAGGAGATTCAGTTTCCTGTGTTCCCGGCCGGACTGAAAGGAAGTTAGCACTCAGTGTGCACTTCCTGTCAGTCCGGCCGGGAACAGGAAACTGAATCTCCTGTACCATGCGCGGTACCCGGCCGGACTGACAGGACTCCAGGAAGGAAGAGGAGCTTGGCCATGCTACAGCCTGGGAAGGGGAAGTTGGGGGCCCCAAGCAATTGTTTGTTTTGCCTGTCCTGTAGCGACGGGCCTGGGTATACGTGAGTGGCAGTATGGACCCGAAAAATACAAGGCTCACAATAGTGATGTACCGGAGGAAATGGATTAATTTAATAAATAAAATACACTTACAAGGTAGTTTCTTCATATAAGCATGAGATAAAAAGTAAAGCCGGCCGGCTCTCACGAACGCCCGTCCACACAGGACCGCAACGCCACACGTCAGCACGTTATTATAAGCACAAAGCATTTTGTTTGTGCTTTCAAACCACATTTTTAATTTAAAAAAAGGTTGAATTTTAATGGCATCCCAGTCTTAAGCCTCGTACACACTTACCGGATTTCCAACGGGAAAAGTTTGCTTTCGGGAATGTCCGGGAAAGCCGAGAACCTGCTCGGTTCATTCTTTCCCCTACACACGGCCGGTTTTCCTAAAGGAAAACTGCCAAAAACCGCCAGGCAAAAGTCCGCCGGTTTTCCCGGTTCTTTTTTTTTGTCCGGCGTTTTTTGGCCAGTTTTCCTTTAGGAAAAACTGTGAGGAGCATACACACGGCCGGGATTCCAGTCGGGAAAACTGATCGTGTGTTTGAGGCATTTAGTCTGTAGGGTTGACCCACTGTTTCCAGCTATAACAGCTTCAACTCTTCTGGGAAGACTGTTCACAAGGCTTAGGAGAGTGTCTATGGGAATGTTTGACCATTCTTCCAGAAGCGCATTGACTACTGCAACTCTCTCGTTAATTACCTACCCTTAAGCAGGCTATCCCCCCCTTCAGTCTATTATGAATTCTGCTGCTAGACTAATACACCTCACTAAACGATCCGTGACTGCTGCTCCTCTCTGCCAATCCCTTCACTGGCTTCCCCTACCCCACTGTATAAAATTCTAAATGCTAACCATAACATACAAGGCTATTCACAACATCGCTTCCTTCTACATCACCAATCTCATCTGCAGATCTCGCCCAAATCGCCCCCTCCGCTCCTCCCAGGACCTCCTGCTCTCTAGCTCCCTTGTTACCTCCTCCAATGCTCGCCTTCAGGACTTCTCCAGAGCCTCTCCCATCCTCTGGAACTCCCTGTGTCCAATCAGCCCCTACCCTGTCCACCTTTAGGAGATCCCTGAAAACTTATTTATTCAGGGAAGCCTATACCACACCCACCTAACAACTGTCCCCGAGCCACCCCCATCAAATCATTCTCTGCAGCGTATTACCTTTTGTACCACCCCCTCCCTTTAGAATGTAAGCTCTACGAACTGGACCCTCCTGTACCTTCTGTATTGAACTATACTGTAATTGTGTTGTCCCCCCATACATTGTAAAGTGCTGCGTAAACTGTTGGCGCTATATAAATCGTGTATAATAATAATAAATTGTGAGGTCGGTCACTGATGTTGTACGAGAAGCCCTGGCTCACAGTCTCCACTCTAATTCATCCCAAAGGTGTTCTATCGGGTTGAGGTCAGGACTTTGTGCAGGCCAGTCAAGTTCCTCCACCCCAAACTCGCTCATCCATGTCTTTATGTACCTTGCTTTGTACACTGGTGCGCAGTTATGTTGGAACAGGAAGGGACCGTCCCCAAACTGTTCCCACAATGTTGGGAGCATAACATTTTACAAAATCTCTTGGTAATCTGACGCCTTAAGAGTTCCCTTCACTGGAACTAAGGGGCCAAGCCCAACCCCTGAAAAACAACCCCACACCATAATCCCCCCTCCACCAAATGATTTGGACCAGTGCACAAAGCAAAGTCTATAAAAACATGGATAAAGGAGTTTGGGGTGGAGGAACTTGACTGGCCTGCACCTCAACCCGATAGAAAACCTTTGGGATGAATTAGAGTGGAGACTGCGAGCCAGGCCAGGCACAAATGTGCCTCTGGAAGAATGATCAAACACTGAGAACTGAGTGATCAGCGGTGTTTGATTATTCGGTTCTCAGCCTTAGAGCTAGCGGGCGGCCAGATGCAGCATCCACCTAGGTAAGTATGATTTAAAGAAAGAAAAAATCCCATACCCGACATCTCCTCTTTCCTGCTATCTGGCCCACATGACAATTAGGCCTTAGCATATGCGTCCATGCCCACAAGAGCCTTGGCTCTGCAAGGACTTGCACTCCTGATTGGCTTTTGGCAGCAGCGGAAGCCATTTGCTCCCGTTGCTGTCAATTACAGCCAGTGAGCCAATCAGGAGATTGAGTGCGCCTGCTTGGATGTCCCCATAGAAAGCTGCTTGCTGTGGGGGCACCCGGAAGGAGGGAGAGGCCAAGAGCACCAGCGGGGGACTCGAGAAGAGGAGGATTCGGACTGCTCTGTGCAAAACCAACTGCACAGAGGAGGTGAGTATAACATGTTTGTTATTTAACCACTTGCCGACCTCCTCATGTAAATATACGTCAGCAGAATGGCACGGACAGGCACATACAGGTACCTATACGTGCTCTGCTTGACGTGGGTCAGGGGTCCCCCCGTACATGCGGCAGTCGGTAAGCCTCGGGGAGCGATCCGGGACGACCGCGCGGCTATTCGTTTATAGCCGCTCCGTCGCGATCGCTCCCCGGAAGCTGAAGAACGGGGAGAGCCGTATGTAAACACGGCTTCCCCGTGCTTCACTATGGCGGCTGCATCGATCGAGTGATCCCTTTTATAGGGAGACTCGATCGATGATGTCAGTCCTACAGCCACACCCCCCTACAGTTGTAAACACACACAAAGTGAACCCTAAATGTTACAGCGCCCCCTGTGTTTAACTCCCAAACTGCAACTGTCATTTTCACAATAAAGAATGCAATTTAAATGCATTTTTTGCTGTGAAAATGACAATGGTCCCAAAAATGTGTCAAAATTGTCCGAAGTGTCCGCCATAATGTCGCAGTCACGAAAAAAATCGCTGATCGCCGCCATTAGTAGTAAAAAAATAAAAAAAATAAAAAATGAAATAAAACTATCCCCTATTTTGTAAACGCTATAAATTTTGCGCAAACCAACCGATAAACGATTATTGTGATTTTTTTTACCAAAAATAGGTAGAAGAATACGTATCGGCCTAAACTGAGGAAAACATTTTTTTTTATATATATTTTTGGGGGATATTTATTATAGCAAAAAGTAAAAAATAATGCATTTTTTTCAAAATTGTCGCTCTATTTTTGTTTATAGCGCAAAAAATAAAAACCGCAGAGGTGATCAAATACCACCAAAAGAAAGCTCTATTTGTGGGAAAAAAAGGACGCCAATTTTGTTTGGGAGCCACGTCGCACGACCGCACAATTGTCAGTTAAAGCGACGCAGTCCCGAACTGTAAAAAACACCTTGGGTCTTTAGGCAGCATATTGGTCCGGGGTTTAAGTGGTTAAAAAAATACCTTAATATCACTTTAAGGTTAGCTGTGTGTAGTAAAGAATATGCAATAGAACAGTTTTATTTTTATTAAAATGATTGTATTGAGGTTTGTACTTTCTGTCACATACTCGCTTGTGGCACAGTCATTAAAGTATATGGCCATTTAAGCCCCTCCCACTGTTGAAGCAATCTGACCACACCTACAGTTTTGGCACGGCGCCGCTATGTTGCCACATACCATTTTTCTTGGGGGGGGGGGGGTGCAAAAAAAATGACCAGCCCCGGGTTCCAGATGTGCTAGCTGCGCCACTGTCTAGGAGAGACTGCAAAACGTCCAGTGTGCATGCAGCAGCCTTAGAGTTTCGAGATAAACTTAGCAACAAGGATGGCACCCAGCACTTTTAATATTTAATATTTAATCTTTAAAAAAAAAAGGTTGAAGTAATTCACATTGCACCAATGCTGCAATCAAGTTCTACTGGTTCTCTAATGTAGGGCAGATGAAAGATACAGTGGGTACTCATGTTTGTGTTTTTTCTCATTGATCTACAGATAAAAAATTACAAAACACATTAGAAAAGCACCTCGGTTAACCACTTCAGCCCCGGAGGATTTGGCTGCCAAATGACCGGGCCATGTTTTGCGATACGGCACTGCGTCGCTTTAACTGACAATTGCGCGGTCGTGCGACTTGGCACCCAAACAAAATTGACGTCCTTTTTTTTTCCCACTTCCTTCCGGGGGCCGCGAACTCCGGCTCTGTGAGTGGCCGTGACGTCCCTTGACGTCACTCCCGCGCATGCACGCGGGAGCCGCCGCTCACGGCATGACCCGAGTTAAAAAACGGCACCGCGCGTGTTTTCTAACTCCGGCGCAATGCGCAGAAGAAATCATCGTACAGCGATTTGCAAATATCTCCTAAACCGTGCAGGTCTGGGAGATATTTCCAGCACCTACAGGTTAGCCTTTATCTAGGTTTACCTGTAGGTTAAAGTGGTTGTAAAGGGTTTACAACCACTTTAAACTGACAATTGCGCGGTCGTGCGACGTGGCACCCAAACAAAATTCACGTCCTTTTTTCCCCACAAATAGAGCTTTCTTTTGGTGGTATTTGATCAACTCTGCGGTTTTTATTTTTTGCGCTATAAACAAAAAAAGAGTGACAATTAAAAAAAAATGCTATATTTTTTACTTTTTGCTATAATAAATATCCCCAAAAATAAAATTTTCTTTCTCAGTTTAGGCCGATACGTATTATTTTTCAATTTTTTGGTATAAAAAAAAAATCGCAATAAGCGTATATTTATTGGTTTGCGCAAAAAATATAGCGTCTACAAGGAATGAGCCGACCTTCCGCAGTACAATGACGGCGATTCGCGGGAACAAGCCGACCTGCCGCAGTACAATGACGGTGATTCGCAGGAAATGAGCCGACCTGCCGCAGTACAATGACGGTGATTTGCAGGAACAAGCCGACCTGTCGCAGTACAATGACGCAGATTCGCAGGAACAAGCCGACCTGCCGCAGTACAATGACGGTGATTCGCGGGAACAAGCCGACCTGCCGCAGTACAATGACGGTGATTTGCAGGAACGAGCCGACCTGCCGCAGTACAATGACAGTGATTCGCAGGAATGAGACGACCTGCCGCAGTACAATGACAGTGATTCGCAGGAATGAGCCGACCTTCCGCAGTACAATGACGGTGATTCGCAGGAATGAGCTGACCTGCCGCAGTACAATGACGGTGATTCGCAGGAATGAGACGACCTGCCGCAGTACAATGACAGTGATTTGCAGGAACAAGCCGACCTGCCGCAGTACAATGACGGTGATTCGCAGGAACGAGCCGACCTGCCGCAGTACAATGATGGTGATTCGCGGGAACGAGCCAACCTGTCGCAGTACAATGACGGTGATTTGCAGGAACAAGCCGACCTGTCGCAGTACAATGACGGTGATTCGCAGGAAATGAGCCGACCTCCCTTGACGTCACTCCCGCGCATGCACGCGGGAGCCGCCGCTCACGGCATGACCCGAGTTAAAAAACGGCACCGCGCGTGTTTTCTAACTCCGGCGCAATGCGCAGAAGAAATCGTCGTACAGCGATTTGCAAATATCTCCTAAACCGTGCAGGTCTGGGAGATATTTCCAGCACCTACAGGTTAGCCTTTATCTAGGTTTACCTGTAGGTTAAAGTGGTTGTAAAGGGTTTACAACCACTTTAAACTGACAATTGCGCGGTCGTGCGACGTGGCACCCAAACAAAATTCACGTCCTTTTTTCCCCACAAATAGAGCTTTCTTTTGGTGGTATTTGATCAACTCTGCGGTTTTTATTTTTTGCGCTATAAACAAAAAAAGAGTGACAATTAAAAAAAAATGCTATATTTTTTACTTTTTGCTATAATAAATATCCCCAAAAATAAAATGTTCTTTCTCAGTTTAGGCCGATACGTATTATTTTTCAATTTTTTGGTATAAAAAAAAAATCGCAATAAGCGTATATTTATTGGTTTGCGCAAAAAATATAGCGTCTACAAGGAATGAGCCGACCTTCCGCAGTACAATGACGGCGATTCGCGGGAACAAGCCGACCTGCCGCAGTACAATGACGGTGATTCGCAGGAAATGAGCCGACCTGCCGCAGTACAATGACGGTGATTTGCAGGAACAAGCCGACCTGTCGCAGTACAATGACGCAGATTCGCAGGAACAAGCCGACCTGCCGCAGTACAATGACGGTGATTCGCGGGAACAAGCCGACCTGCCGCAGTACAATGACGGTGATTTGCAGGAACGAGCCAACCTGCTGCAGTACAATGATGGTGATTTGCAGGAACGAGCCGACCTGCCGCAGTACAATGAACACGATTCGCAGAAATGAGCCGACCTGCTGTAGTAGAATGACGGTGATTCGCAGAAATGAGCCGACCTGCCGCAGTACAATGACGGTGATTCGCAGGAACAAGCCGACCTGCCGCAGTACAATGACGGCGATACGCGGGAACGAGCCGACCTGTCGCAGTACAATGACGGTGATTCGCAGGAACAAGCCGACCTGCCACAGTACAATGACAGTGATTCGCAGGAATGAGACGACCTGCCGCAGTACAATGACAGTGATTCGCAGGAATGAGCCGACCTTCCGCAGTACAATGACGGTGATTCGCAGGAATGAGCTGACCTGCCGCAGTACAATGACGGTGATTTGCAGGAACAAGCCGACCTGCCGCAGTACAATGACGGTGATTCGCAGGAACGAGCCGACCTGCCGCAGTACAATGATGGTGATTCGCGGGAACGAGCCAACCTGTCGCAGTACAATGACGGTGATTTGCAGGAACAAGCCGACCTGCCGTAGTACAATGACGGTGATTCGCAGGAAATGAGCCGACCTGCCGCAGTACAATAACGGTGATTCGCAGGAAATGAGCCGACCTGCCACAGTACAATGACAGCGATTCGCGGGAACGAGCTGACCTGCCGCAGTATAATGACGGTGATTCCCGGGAACAAGCTGACCTGCCGCAGTATAATGACGGTGATTCGCAGGAATGAGCCGACCTGCCGTAGTACAATGACAGTGATTTGCAGGAACAAGCCGACCTGCCGCAGTACACTGACGGTGATTCGTAGGAAATGAGCCAACCTGCCGCAGTATAATGACGGTGATTCCCGGGAACAAACCGACCTGCCGCAGTACAATGATGGTGATTCGCAGGAATGAGCTGACCTGCTGTAGTACAATGACGGTGATTGGCGGGAACGAGCTGACCCGCCGCAGCACAATGACGGCGTTTCGCGGGAAAGGGCTGACCTGCCGCAATACAATAATGATGATTCGCGGGAACGAGCTGAACTGCTGCAGTACAATGACGGTGATTCGCAGGAAATGAGCCGACCTGCCGCAGTACAATGACGGTGATTTGCAGGAACAAGCCGACCTGTCGCAGTACAATGACGCAGATTCGCAGGAACAAGCCGACCTGCCGCAGTACAATGACGGTGATTTGCAGGAACAAGCCAGCCTGCCGCAGTACAATGACGGTGATTCGCAGGAATGAGCTGACCTGCCGCAGTACAATGACGGTGATTCGCAGGAACGAGCCGACCTGTCGCAGTACAATGACGGTGATTTGCAGGAACAAGCCGACCTGCCGTAGTACAATGACAGCGATTCGCGGGAACGAGCTGACCTGCCGCAGTATAATGACGGTGATTCGCAGGAAATGAGCCGACCTGCCACAGTACAATGACAGCGATTCGCGGGAACGAGCTGACCTGCCGCAGTATAATGACGGTGATTCGCAGGAATGAGCCGACCTGCCGTAGTACAATGACAGTGATTTGCAGGAACAAGCCGACCTGCCGCAGTACACTGACGGTGATTCGTAGGAAATGAGCCAACCTGCCGCAGTATAATGACGGTGATTCCCGGGAACAAACCGACCTGTCGCAGTACAATGATGGTGATTCGCAGGAATGAGCTGACCTGCTGTAGTACAATGACGGTGATTGGCGGGAACGAGCTGACCCGCCGCAGTACAATGACGGCGATTCATGGGAACGAGCCGACCTGCCACAGCACAATGACGGCGTTTCGCGGGAAAGGGCTGACCTGCCGCAATACAATAATGATGATTCGCGGGAACGAGCTGAACTGCTGCAGTACAATGAAAGTGATTTCCGGGAACGAGTCAAACTGCCGCAGTACAATGACGGCGGCTGGTCGGCAAGTGGTTGAAGTAGCGCATTGCTAAATAGCAAAAAATGGTCTGATCATGAAGTGGTTAAATATAGAGAAAGGACGGAATATTTTCCTAAATTGG
Organism: Rana temporaria; assembly: GCF_905171775.1. Taxonomy (NCBI): domain Eukaryota; kingdom Metazoa; phylum Chordata; class Amphibia; order Anura; family Ranidae; genus Rana; species Rana temporaria. Next base: position 463,723,392 of record NC_053492.1, on the reverse strand, counting down.
GATGTAAACAGATATAAAGATTGTACAGAGGTTCGGAAAACTTCATCACTCTACGCAGAACAAAAAGTTTTGTCTGGAGGTGGGCTTTATAGTCAAACTCACAAAATGTAATCACAGCATAAAAGTAAAAACTTATCCTAGCAAGCTATAACAATCTTCCCTAAACAGGCTAAAACTAAACTCACATAACACTTTTGAACAGCTTTGCTCTGTGCGCCATGAAAAATGGGCCGCGCATGCTGTGGAACGGGGTGTAATTGCCGCACTTCTCAGATGTTTGCAATAAGTAATAAAAACAAACCATTAAGCTAGCCCTCCACTGTCAGGAAGTATAAAACAGTTCTTGAAATTTTGCAGTTACTAAACAAAAGCTTTTCATAAACTCAGTTTCCTGATCTTCAATAAACATTAACATCAAACTGCCACATGGCAATTAGTTGCCCCTTGAAATCAATAAAAAAAAAAAAAACAATTATGAAAGAGGCCGTATAATACAACTGTCTCTCCGTGACCCCCACTTTCCAGGAAGGTCAAAATGTTCAAAAATATGAAATGTGAACAAAGAGGTAAAAAAAAAAATGATACTTGTTTTATACATTTATATAGCACTATCTCTATAGAACTCTATAGAGTAAGGAGATCATTCCGCTTTTTTCCCCTGCAAAGTAAAGGCATAATGGGCTAGTGTACATCGCATACTAGCCCATTATGTTGCACTTCCCGGAAAACAGAGCCCACGATGTCCCAGATGTTCCTGCTGGTGGCCGCATCTATCTTCAACCCTTTTCCTTCCGGGGGCCATGGACTCCGGCTCTGTGACTGGCTGGAGTCGCGTGACATCACTCCGGCGCAGGAGGTCCCGGCAAACAAAGCCCACGATGTCCCAGATGTCCCTGCTGGTGGCCGCATCTATCTTGAACCCTTTTCCTTCCGGGGCCATGGACTCCGACGCTGTGACTGGCTGGAGTCACGTGACATCACTCCTGCGCAGGAGCCACTGGTCACGTCCTTCCTGGCAAACAAAGCCTACGATGTCCCAGATGTCCCCGCTGGTGGCCGCATCTATCTTCAACCCTTTTCCTTCCGGGGGCCATGGACTCCGGCTCTGTGACTGGCTGGAGTCGCGTGACATCACTCCGGCGCAGGAGCCGCTGGTCGCGTCACAGGCCCTTTAGAAACGGCACGAGCGAGCCGGTTCTTCAGTGCGCATACACCGATGATGTCAGCGCAAGCATATATGGTAATTACCTGGCTGGTGCAAGGATTTTTGACACCCTAGGCCAGGGGTCTCCAAACTTTCTAAACAAAGGGCCAGTTTACTGTCCTACAGACTTTAGGAGGGCCGGACTGTGGCCATTGGAAGTAGAAAAAGTCCCAACGTCTATGGGGGGAAAAAAAACAATGCCCGTCTTTGTGTTAGTGGGAGGAATTGTGCCCCATCGTTGGTTATATTAGACGCCATTGTCAATGTCATTGGGAGAAATTTGTCCCATTGTTGGTGTCAGTGGGAGGAATTGTGCTTGTTCATTGGTGTCAGTGGGGGAATTTGCGCCCACTCATTCTTGTCAGTGGCAGGGCCGGCCCTACCATGGGACCCGATGATACCTCGGTCCCAGGCGGCACTTTCAGGGGGGCGGCAAATCAATGTTCAAACTGCTGCCTAAAAGTTGGTGCGCCCTGTGTTTGAGCCGAGCTCAGCAATGGGCAGCGGCGGGCGTCCTGTGATTGGCCGAGCAGCCGCAGGTCATGTGGCTTGTGATTAGATGGAGGAGCTGGACTGTGTGTAATCGCGCCAGCCCTGGTCAGTGGGCAGAATTATGCTCCATTATTGGTATCAGGGGATGAAATATTGCTTCAAGGGCCAGATAAAAGCAAGCACGGGGCCACATCTGGCCCCCGGGCCGCAGTTTGGAGACCACTGCCCCAGGCAAAAACCTTATTTTGCCGTAATGAATACAAATGTATCCAAAGTTACAAATTATCCCAACTAACGAATGCTGCATCTACACGAATGGAACTGTATTGTTATTAATTTGTTACATTTCATTCATTTAAATGCGGCATTCGATATTTCGGATAATTCGAAACTTCGGACAAATTTGTATTCGTTACATTCAGACAAATTTGAAAGGAAATTCCAATACCCATAATTTAATAGTTAGTAATAGGTATTATTAGTTTGTTATTATTTCAGGTTTTCAAATTTCGTTCTTATTTTTGGATTTTGAATTGCAATTCAAAGGGCCAGATTCAGAGAAGAAGTACGCCGGAGTATCTGCTGATACTCCGGCGTACTTTCAAATTTGCCGCGTCGTATCTTTATTTGTAATTCACAAACAAAGATACGACTGCATTTGGCTAAGATCCGACAGGCGTACGGCTTCGTACGCCTTCGGATCTTAGGATGCAATACTTCGGCGGCCGCTGGGTGGAGATCGCGTCGTTTTCCGCGTCAGGTATGCTAATTAGCTGTTTACGGCGATCCACGAAGGTACGCACGTTCGTCGCATTCTCTTACGTCGTCGCTAGTCGGCTTTTCCCGTCGCAAAGTTACGGCTGCTATTTAGGTGGTGTAACAATAGACAGCCCATGTTAAAGTATGGCCGTCGTTCCCACGTCGAATTTCACATTTTTTTTTTTTTTTGCGTAAGTCGTCCGGGAATACGAAAGTACGTAACGCACGTCGCCGTTCAAAACATTACGTCGGGGCAACGTCATTTCGCGCAAAGCACGGCGGTAAATTTTAAAAAGGAGCATGCGCAGTAAGTTCGGCGCGGGAACGCGCCTAATTTAAATGGTCCCCGCCCCATTTGAATTAGGCGGGCTTGCGCCGGACGGCTTTACGCTACGCCGCCGCAAGTTTACACACAAGTGCTTTGTGAATCAAGCACTTACGATGAAAACTTGCGGCGGAGTAACGTAAAGGACATACGTTACGCCGCCGTAATTGTTTGTGAATCTGGCCCATAATCTTTTCAATAAACCTACTCCCCACTGAATTTTTTTTACATTTTACTTTTTTTGCACTGGTACATGTTCCTCAGGGCAGTGGCCAGCTACACATGCCTTTTTTGTTTTAGAACAAAAACTTGCAAATTAAGTTGGAAAAAGCCCGATTTTTTTTAAAAAAAAGTCTCAAACTTCAAGGGGGTTTGGGGTCTATGGCCCAGATTCACGTAGGAGATACGACGGCGTATCTCCAGATACGCCATCATATCGCTGAGTCTGAAGCGTCGTACCTTGGCGCCTGATTCAAAGAATCAGATACGCCAGAATTTTTCTAAGATATGGCCAGCGTAAGTCGCCTACGCCGTCGTATCTTAACTGCATATTTACGCTGGCCGCTAGGGGCGTGTACGCTGATTTACGCCTAGAATATGTAAATCAGCTAGATACGCCAATTCACGAACGTACGCCCGGCCGTCGCATTACAGATACGCCGTTTACTTTAGGCTTTTTCCGGTGTAAAGTTACCCCTGCTATATGAGGCGCAGCCAATGTTAAGTATGGACGTCTGGCCAGCGTCGAATTTTCCGTCGATTACGTCGTTTGCGTAAGTCGTTCATGGATAGGGCTGTGCGTCATTTACGTTCACGTCGAAAGCATTGGCTTTTTACGGGTTAATTTGGAGCATGCGCACTGGGATACTTTCACGGACGGCGCATGCGCCGTTCGTAAAAAGCGTCATTTACGTGGGGTCACAATACATTAACATAAAACACGCCCACATGTTCCATATTTGAATTAGGCGGGCTTACGCCGGCCTATTTACGCTACGCCGCCGCAACTTTGCTTTGAGAATACTGCACTTGCCTGTCAAAGTTGCGGAGGTGTAGCGTAAATAGGATACGTTACGCTGGGGGGCGCGCAGCGGGTAAACACTGTCCCGGCGCATCGCTGGGAAGCCGATGCGCTCACAAATACGCGCTCCCTACGAGAATCTGGGCCTATGTTTCTAGGTTCTTTATTTTTCAATTTTTAACAACCATCCAGCGAACTAAACTTTGCTCGGTTCGCTCATCACTAGTGCTGAATGAAGACCAACAGATGGCAAAGATTTTGGGCTGATCATTGATTTTGGTTGGTCATTGCTATCATGACCGGTACAGAACACAGTCCTATAGCACAGTGGTCATCAACCTTGTCCTCAGGGCCCACTAACAGGCCAGGTTTTATGTAATACCTTGGAGAGATGCAGATTAGACTACAGTGGAACCTCGGATTACGAGAATAATCCGTTCCAGGAGATTGCTCGTAATCCAAAGCACTCGCATATCAAAGTGAGTTTCCCCATTGAAGTCAATGGAAACAAAAATAATTTGTTCCGCATTGACTTCAATGGCATGCACGAGCATTGTATTTTGAAAAATCCTAACTCGGTTTGCGAGTGTCTCGCGAAACGAGCAGGATTCAGGCCAAAGCGTTGTGCAGTATCGCGTTTGGCCTGAGTAGGGGGGGGGGCGCCGATCGTAGCCGTTCGGAGCTGCTCGGAAATGCAAGTTAGGATTTTTCAAAATACAATGGGGTAGATTCAGGTAGCCTTGCGCATTTTTTGCGTAGGCGCAGGACACCGTTTTTGCCCTGCGCCCCCGCAAATTTACTGCGCTACCCGCGATTCACAGAGATTTACCGGCGTGCATTGCGGCAAATGACGTCGCAAGGACGTCATTTGCTTCAAAGTGAACGTGAATGGCGTCCAGCGCCATTCACGAATCATTTTGCGACGCGGGAACGACGGGTATACGTAACATTGGCTGCCCCTAATAGCAGGGGCAGCCTTACACGAAAGACGCCGTACAGAAACGACGTAAACTGCGTACGCAGGGCTCGCGTAACGTTGTGAATCGGCGTTAGTATGCAATTTGCATACTATACGCTGAGCACAACGGGAACGCCACCTAGTGGCCATCTCAAGAATGCAGCCTAAGATATGCGGGCATAAGAGCCTTATGCCGCGCATATCTTAGGCTGCAGTCTGCGTAACGAGGTTCCTGAATCAGGAGCATTCGTTACGCCGGGGCAAGTAAGCAATTGCGCTGTGTAACTTATGGTTACACAGGCGCAATTGCTTCTTGAATCCAGGCCAGTGCTCGTATTGTGAAAACGCTTGTTAACTGCGTTACTCTCAATCTGAGGTTCCACTGTACTGCAATCACTGAGCAGCAAATTATATCGCCTGTGATGTATTTTAGTTATCTTGCAAACCTGGCCTGTTAGTGGGCCCTGAGGACAGGGTTGATGACCACTGCTATAGGAGGTATCATAAAGAGTAGAAATGAAAAAAAAAAAAAATAACCCCTCGCTACCTCACCAGCTGCTATACCAAAATCATTAAATAAAATAAGTCTACCTTTGAGAAAGTCCATGGGGCGATATGTGTGAGGGAGATGGGGATGTATTATATTATATCATCATACCGGAAAGACTGAGAGGAATTTTATCTAGCCGCTTTAGGATGATCTGGCAATACTTTGAGGGCATTATATTTTATGACTTAAAAAAATATATATTTTTGAAAGCCTACGTGCCGGTTCACACAGGGGCAACCAGTCTTACAGCGCGACTTTGCAAGGTGACTTCAGCGCGACTTGGAGCAACTTACAACGCGACTTAAAGTTGCCTCCAGGACAGGCGACTTTGCCAGTGACCAATCAAAGACAAATCAGCTCTGTGGGAGGCAGTGTTGCCAACCGTCCGTAATTTTACGGACAGTTTGTAAAAACGGGCACTTTTTTCCCCCGTTCGTAAATGTCCGGGGGTTGTGGAAATGTGCCAGTAAAAATAGCCGAGATCGATTCGGCTTGGAACTGCGCATGGAGATTGGAGGCAGGGGGTGATTGGAGGCAGGGGGTGATGGTGGCTGTGGTGGCACTGCAGAGGGGGATGGAGGCAGGGTGCAATGGAGGCAGGGGGAGATTGGAGGCAGGGGGTGTTACTGCCAGGGAGTGATTGGAGGCAGGGGGTGTTGGTGGCACCGCAGAGGGGGATGGTGGCATCGCAGAGGGTGGGGATTGAGACAGGGGCTGTTGGTGCCACTGCAGAGGGGGATGGAGGCAGGGGACGATGGAGGCAGGGGGTGATTGGAGGCAGGGGAGATTGAAGGCAGGGGGTGTTAATGGCAGGGGGTGATTGGAGGCAGGGGGTGTTTGGTGGCACCGCAGAGGGGGGTGGTGGCATCACAGAGGGTGGGAATGGAGACAGGGGTTGTTGGTGGCACCACAGAGGGGAATGGAGGCAGGGGACGATGGAGGCAGGGGGTGATTGGAGGCAGGGGGAGATTGGAGGCAGAGGGAGATTGGAGGCAGGGGGAGATTGGAGGCAGGGGGTGATTGGAGGCAGGGGAAGATTGGAAGCAGGGGGCCTGGAGGAGATTGGAGGCAGGGGGAAAGTGGAGGCAGAGGGAGATTGGAGGCAGGGGGAGATTGGAGGCAGGGGGAGATTGGAGGCAGGGGGAGATTGTGGCACCGCAGGGGGGGGTAAAGGAAGGGGGTGTTGGTGGCAGAGGGGGGGTGAAGGCAGGCAGTGTTGGTGGCAGAGGGGGATGGAGGCAGGGGGAAAGTGGAGGCAGAGGGAGATTGGAGGCAGAGGGAGATTGGAGGCAGGGGGAGATTGTGGCACCGCAGGGGGGGGTAAAGGAAGGGGGTGTTGGTGGCAGAGGGGGGGTGAAGGCAGGCAGTGTTGGTGGCAGAGGGGGATGGAGGCAGGGGGTGATGTGACTAAATAATTTGCCCTTATTATATAGAAAATAACAAAAATATGTTTTTTTCCCTTAATATCTATCTACCTTAAATCACATTGCTATTTGCCTAGTGTACTTGTTTGTAGCCTAAATACTGAAATTTGCACCTAAAAATGTAATTTAGTAACTTTTGTGAAATGCCAGTAAAAACGTGGCTGTGCCAGTAAATTTCGGGTGTCGTGCCAGTAAATTTCAATCTGGTAGGTTGGCAACACTGGTGGAGGGAGGGGTTTGCCTGATTAAACTATTTTCTTTTCCTGTAATGTTGCTTCAGTTAAGATGGAGATCTGGCTTCCATTGAAATCTATGGGTACAAGTTGCCTAGAAGTTGCCTTGAAGTAGAACAAGGATCTTTTCTGAATTCGGGTGACTTCAGGAGTGTACATTAGGATGGCTCTCATTGGCTAACATGGGATTTCTGATATCAAGCGACTTGAGGTCTGACAAGTCGGATCCCAAGTCGCTGTAGTGTGAACCGGCACTTAGGGCAAAAGAATCCTGGCTAAAAATCAGAACGTCGCCCAGCTTATGTTTAGAAGAGCAACGCTTGCCTGTGCTATTTGTGATGTTTCTCCTTCAGCTTGTGGAAATCTTTCTAAAAAGGAACTCAATCAGCAGATAAGAGACAGGAAAAGGAAAGGAAAAGAGATAATCTGTACAGAATGTAATATCATTACACAACCTGTGATAAGGAGTAGAAGTCACGCTTTGTCCCCTGGACATCCCCCAAAGCAGTTGCACCTTTTGCAAGCTCTATAGTTGCAACACTATCCAGGATGAAGAGTTCTGTACAGATTTAAAATGTTATCCACATAAAATGTATAAACTTATATAACTTTAGAATTGGGCCAAAAGAAGTTGCTTAAAGCGGGAGTTCACCCGAAATTTTTTTTTAACCTTAGATTGATGCTCATTTTGTCTAGGGGAATCGGGTATTTTTTTTTTAAATCGAAGCCGTACTTACCGTTTTAGAGAGCGATCTTCTCCGCCGCTTCTGGGTATGGTCTTCGGGACTGGGCGTTCCTATTTGATTGACAGTCTTCCGACAGGCTTCCCACGGTCGCATACATCGCGTCACGAGTAGCCGAATGAAGTCGAACGTCGGTGCGGCTCTATATGGCGCCTGCGCACCGACGTTCGGCTACTTTCGGAAAATCGTGACGCAATGTATGCAACCGTCGGAAGCCTGTCGGAAGACTGTCAATCAAATAGGAACGCCCAGTCCCGCAGCCCATACCCGGAAGCGGCGGAGAAGATCGTTCTCTAAAACGGTAAGTACTGCTTAGATTTTAAAAAAACTAGTTTTTCGGACCTACCTTGAAGAAAGCCAGCAATTGCACAATTTCAGTACTATGTTATGTAAAGGTGACTACCACAGCTCCAAATGTTGGTAGAATTTATGGGAGCATGTTGTGGCTGCTGCTGAGGCTGGAGGAAAAGCAAGTTGGGCATGCCTAATGACACGCATCGTGCTGGGAAAGACATCCTACGCATGCCTTTGGAGTTTTAAAATTGGTGTCGAGCAGTGGGGGCCCATCCATATGGGGCACAGGGGCACTGGCCCCCCTAATCCATGCGCCCAACCCCTAATCTCCATGCAGGGCACCGGACAGAAGGATTTCAATGCGTGTTTTTTAAGCACGTGATTAGAGTCGCAGAAGCTAATTGGCTTCACAAAGGGTGGGCTTGGGGTGCAAAGCACTGCGCCCCGAGCCCACCCACTTGTGTGACATTAGCAAATTAATATTTGCTTATGTCTTCCTGCTTCTCTCCCTGAAGTCTTACACTGCATTCACACCTGAACGCGGCGTATTGTACCGCGATTTGCCGCGAAAAATTGCGGCGTTTTGTCCCGCGAATTTGCCGCGACAAAACGCGTCGTTTTTTAGCCTACAATACGCCGGAGGGGTGATTAACATTGTCGGCTATGCCGAACGCCGCCTGAAAAAAGGGTGCGGGACTTGTTTTGAGCTTCAGCCGTTCGGCGTGGAGATGTGAACCATCTCCATAGCCGACAATGTTAATCACCCCTCCAGCGTATTTCAGCGTCGGGCGTAAAAACGACTAGGTGTGAATGGAGCCTAAGGAAGCGTTTCATTATGCGTCACCTGTTTGGACGGGAGGGGAGGAGAAGCATCCATCAACCCTGACAGCAGCAGTCTCTACTAGGAGCTTTTCCTCGGATTCAGCAGTGTACCGGCGGGGGGGGGGGTGAGTGTCGTGCGAGTGGATTGGCGCTGCGATCAAGAGCTGCGCGCGGGGAGGGTGACCTCATGTGTTCAGAAGGCAGCAGGACAGCAATTTGGCATGGGACCTAGGAGCAAGTGGAGATCACTGCTGTAAGGGTGTCTACTTCACTGATTTCCAGATTCCAGGAGGACAAGTCAGGTATGGTAAATACTGTATATAGCTACATCAGACCAATGTAACTATGCATAATATCTATACCTGAAATTCTTTAAGAATGCAGTCTGTCCCTCGCTTCCTGTGCATTCGGAAGACTTTCCCTCATTTGCTGTGCATTGAAGAGACTTTCTCTCACTTTCAGCGCATTGGGGAGATGTTACCTCACTTCCTGCTCATTGGGGAGACATTACCTCACTTCCAGTATATTGGGGAGATGTTACCTCACTTCCTGCCCATTGGGGAGATGTTAACATCTCCCCAATATACTGGAAGTGAGGTAATGTCTCCCCAATGGGCAGGAAGTGAGGTAACTCACTTCCAGTGCATTGGGGAGACATTAACTCACTTTCAGTGCATTGGGGAGACCTTACCTCACTTCCCGCGCATTGGGGAGACGTTACCTCACTTCCCAAGCATTGGGAAGACGTTACCTCACTTCCCGCACATTGGGGAGACTTTCCCTCATCTTCCGTGCATTTGGGAGACTTTCCCTCATCTTCCGTGCATTGGGGAGACTTTCCCCTCACTTCTCTTGCATTGGGGACATCTCCCCTTACTTCCTATGGAGTGATGAGAAATATTTCATATATTGGGGAGACCTTACCTAACTTCCTGTGAATTGGGGAGACATTACCTCACTTCCCCTGCATTGGGGAGACGTTACTTCACTTTCCATGCATTGAGAAGATGTGACCTCACTTTTTGCGCATTGGGGAGATGTTACCTCACCTCCCTGCATTGGGGAGACCTTACCTAACTTCCCATGCATTGGGGAGACGTTAACTCACTTTGCGCGCATTGGATAGACCTTACCTAACTTTCCATACATTGGGGAGACGTGACCTCACTTCCCACACATTGGGGAGACGTTACCTAACTTCCCATGCATTGGAGAGACGTGTCCTCACTTCCCTGCATTGGGGAGATGTGACCTCACTTCCTGCGCATTGGGCAGACGTTAACTCACTTCCCATGCTTTGGATAGACCTTACCTAACTTTCCATGCATTGTGGAGACGTGACCTCACTTCCCGTGCATTGGGGAGATGTGACCTCACTTCCCGTGCATTGGGGAGATGTGACCTCACTTCCCACACATTGGGGAGACGTTACCTAACCTCCCATGCATTGGGGAGACGTGTCCTCACTTCCCACACATTGGGGAGACGTTACCTAACCTCCCATGCATTGGGGAGACGTGTCCTCACTTCCCATGCATCGGGGAGACGTGACCTCACTTCCCGTGCATTGGGGAGATGTGACCTCACTTCCCATGCATTGGGGAAACTTTCACTCATCCTCCGTGCATTGGGGAGACTTTCCCCTCACTTTCCTTGCATTGGGGACATCTCTCCTTACTTCCTATGGAGGAAGAGTGATGAGAAATATTTCAAGTGTGGACACAGCTCAGAAAATGTGTTCAGTAAACTGGTGAAGGGTTAAAACCTCTCTGTCTTTCTGCTCAGGTGACAACTATTCTTCTAAATTTGTTCTGCTCTCACAGAAACAGGCAATCCCCCTGTTGAGGTCACATACAACAAACAAAACACACAACCAATAGTATTTACTCTTAACCACTTAAGCCCCGGACCATTTGGCTGGTCATAGACCAGAGCACCTTTTGCGATTCGGCACTGCGTTGCTTTAACTGACAATTTTGCGATCTTGTAACTTATTTTTTGCGCTATAAACAAAAAAAGAGCGTAAAAAAAAGAGTTTTTCCCTCAGTTTAGGCCGATACGTACTCTTCTACAAATGTTTGGTAAAAAAAAAAACGCAATAAGCGTTTATTGATTGGTTTGCGCAAAAGTTATAGCGTCTACAGAATAGGGGATAGTTTTATGGCATTTTTATTAATAATTTTTTTTACTAGTAATGGTGGCGATCAGAGTTTTTTATTGTGACTGCAACATTATGGCGCACACATCGGACACTTTTGACGCCATTTTTGGACCATTGATATAGCGATCAGTGCTAAAAAAATGCACCGATTACTGTAAAAATTCCACTGCCAGTTAAGGGGTTAAGCAGTAGGGAGCGCTAGGGAGGATTCTGAGGGGGATGGGCTACGTGTGACACGACACTGATCTCTGCTCCGAGCAGACGATCAGTGTCCTGTCACTAGGAAGACTTGTTTACATCAGCATTTCCCCGTTCTTCCTCCCCGTGAGATGATTGTGGGTATCCCCGCGGATATCGAATCTGCGGGACTCGTGGTCAAACTCACGGAGCTTGCGGCAGGCGTGCGCCACAATGCCGCATCTTAAAGGGTACGTACCTGTATGCCCATCTACCCAGCCGTGCCATTGTGTCGACGTATATCGTCGTGCGCTGGTCGGCAAGTGGTTAAAATGGACCCAAAATTAAAAAAAAGGACATTTTGTCTGGAGTTGAGCTTTAAAATACAAAGTTTTCTAAATCGGCATTAGTCCCTTTGAAAGTACCTCTGGACACCGGATATTTCATTTACATTCCCAGTTCAGAACCTTTTAAAAAATAACAGATCTAGTGTAAAAATTTATTGGACATCGGAATATTTAACTTCCACAAAAACAGAGACTGAGACGTACAAACATTAGAAGAAGCCAGAACTCCATCATTTATTGACCAAATCTTGACATTGCAAAAACAAAAACAACAACAAAAAAAACACACACAACAGGATGAAATAAAAATATTGGATAAAGAGCAGTGCCAGGAAACTGGTGAAATAAACTAGGAACTATAGAGACTCACACTAGTGACGCCAAGTTTGGTAGGTTGGAAAGACTCGGCAATAGCGATGGTTATATGCCCTGAACTAGCCCTTCTATGTTGAAGTACCTCGGTTATTTGACTTCAGTTTTTTAAATTAAATTAGTACATTGCGGCTTTGAAAATACTCAGATCTACTTTTGTAGAGAAAAAAAAATGTGAACAGATTGTCTAATTTGTGTCCCCCTAAAGCCTCGTACACACCATCGGACTTCCAACCAACTTCTCCGTGGATTTTGGTACGAAGGGCACTGGCCATGAACTTGTTTTGCATACACACGGCACAACATTTTCAGCCAACTTTCACCAAACCACGTGTTTTTTTTCAGCTCTTTACTGCCACCCTACTGCCGCAACTTCTGCTATTGTTGTCTGATGTTTAGCATTGGTTCCGAGCATGCGTGTTTGTACTTTGGATTTTAGTTGGACGGAGTTGCATACACACAATCGGATAAACAGTTGGTGAGCATGAGCAGCCAACATTTGTTGTCGGCAATTCAGCCAACAATTGTCTGATGGAGCATACACACGGTCGGATTATCCGACAACGCGTCCGTCAGACAATTATGGCCATAAAGTTGGATCGTGTGTGTAACGGGAGGGCCGTGGGACTCAGAAGCTCTTACACAGATTGAGCCAGGAAATAATGGACATATGTTGGATTGTTTTAACATGGGTCTGTAATCCACAATATATTTAAGAATGTCTACAAGAACAAATTACAGGTTGTTGATTCTGAACCCAACAGGTCAATAGAAGAGTGACTCCTTCAATGTGGGTACATAGACTGTTAAGGTGTTTTAATGTCGTCTGCTACTGTCATGTAAATGAACCTTAGTCTGGCTCTCAAGAACATTCCATTGTGTGATGCTAATTAACACTGTATTGTGTGAATTTCTATTGATGATAAATGTGTATTGTATAGCAGGTGAGAAGAGCCGGAGTCATGATGTCCGACTTGTCAGCTGTAGTGTGGATTGTGTCAGACCTGGCGCCAGAAAGTCTACCCAAGATGTGTATTGGAGGCTCGTTAGGAAGCATTGTATAATGTTGTGGGTGGAGTTGAGTCATTGTTCATATTTGGTTGCTCACTGTATATAAAGGAGCCTGAGTTTATCATTAAAGGATCTATTCCTGTTGAACCAGAGAACAGAGCTGTGTCTCGTTTCTGGGAAATCTGTATGGGCCATGTTCGTCTGCTGGATTGTGGAGTGTCGGATAAGCTGTCTTGGGTTGGTGGAATGGAATATCGTAAACGGCGTTAACCCCTGACCGTTACAGTGTGTACAAGGCTTTACTCACACACAGGGATACAAACTACCCAACAGCAGAGTGAAGCCTACCACTGATCTTGTATACATTTTATTCATGCTTGCACTATTTTGTGTACCTCACTATTTGGTCATGGTACATTATTCAGACAGTGAAATAGACGGTTACCAACTCTTAAGGACCAAAAAGATTTATACTTTTATACAGAAGCAAGTGCAAGTTCAACAATGATATGTATGCATAACAAAAATGGAATCCTGACATTACATGCTGGATGGATACACTGGGGTTGGCTTACTAAGGGCTGTACACTTTGTAAAGAAATTTCCGCCAAAGAGCTTAAGAAACGTGATGAATTTTCTCCTTACTGAGGATAGCCAATCATGTTCCAAAAAAATAATAATGTGATTGGATGATGGAAATGCACCAAGCTCTGGGGTAACTTCCCTGCCAAAGGGAACAGCATATTTGCCTTTAGCAAATCAACTCAACTTTTTCATAAGGTGCTTCTAACTTATCATCCAATTTTTTCTAGTGAACTACGGATATTGTGTAGGGGGTGATATATTGGAGAATATTCCAGTGAATGTGCCCCAGGGGTACAGTAACAATGGCAATAGAAAAACGATGCAACAGCAAATCAGCCTTCTGGAAAAACAACCTCACACCACAATCCCCCCTCCACCAAATTAATGTGACCAGTGCACAAAGCAAGGTCCATAAAGACATGGATGAGCGAGTTTGGGGTGGAGGAACTTGACTGGCCTGCACAGAGTCCAGACCTCAACCCACTAGAACACCTTTGGGATAAATTTGAGCAGAGACAGCGAGCCAGGCCTTCTCATCCAACATAGACACACTCCTAACCCTTGTGGACAGCCTTCCTAGAATAGATGAAGCGGTTATAGATGCAAAGGGCGGGGCCAACTCAATATTGAACCCTACGGACTAAGACAGGAATGCCATTAAAGTTCATGTAAAGGTAGGTGTCCCAATACTTTTGACAATATAGTGTAGGCAGTGGTGGCTCCTCCATAAGTGGCATAGGGGCCCGGCCCCTAACCTACATGCAGGGCACCAGACACATGGTTGTCAATGTTTTTTTTTTCTTTTAAGCACGTGATTAGAGCCCAAGGCTCTAATTGGCTTCAAAGAAGGGTGGGCCCAGGGTGCAGAGCACTGTGGCCTAAGCCCATCCAGCTGTGTGAATAGTGAATTATTGTCTTCCCGATTCTCATCCCGGCCAATCAGGAAGACCCGAGACCCCATTGGCCAGGGAGTCTTAGGACACCTGTTCAATAGGATCTCAGGACCCACTCCCTGTTTGGCTGAGAGGAGAAGCAACAACCCCAGAGCAAGGAGTGACTGAAGTAAGCAGCAACCCTACCCCGGATCCTTGTCATCTGCTTCCTAAAAAGGTAAGGAGGCCTCTGATCACCGCCTTCCCGTCTGTCTCTCGCAGGGGGTGGGGGTGGCGTTGGTTTGCCGTCGCAACCCCCTCCACCCAAAATATTGAGCACCAGTCGCCACGGAGTGTTGGTAAGAATAGGATGAAGAGCTGTAGCAACAGGATCAAGTTCAGTGGAACCTCGGATTGCGAGGAACACGGTTAACTAGCATTTCTCAATACGAGCACTGTATTTTTTTAAATCCTGGCTGAGTATTGCCTCGCAACACAAGCAGGATTCAAGCCAAAGCGGTGTGCACTTACGCGTTTGGCCTGAGGTGGGGGGGGGGGGGGCGTCGGCGCTGTTGGGAAAATCTCGAGAAATACTCTGTTCCCGAGCCTTTCAGCCAAGGTGTCCTCGGGCCTTTCCGAGTGTCTCCAAGGCTCTCCGGCGCCCCACCCACCTCTGGCCACATGTGGTATCGCATGCCATTGAAGTCAATGCGAAACAAATTATTTTAGTTTCCATTGACTTTAATTGGGAAACTCGGTTTGATATGCAAGTGCTTTGGATTATGAGCATTCTCCTGGAACGAATTATACTCGTAAACGGCAGAAGAGTGGGAGAAATTGCACTGAAGCGGAGCCATAACATGCCCCCATGGTGAGGGTTTCTAATACTTTTGGCAATGTATACAAATTGGATGCCCAATTGGAAAGGCTATGGTTCATTTGAAAGTAAACCTCTGGGAACATAAGATGCTGGCATAGGTTGTTGGTGCTTTGCATTTCAACTTTTCTCCCTTTGGCATTGCTCAGAGGAGTCTTGAATCCTCCCCACTCCCTTATAGTGTGACTATGGCCATATACAGACAGCCACACACTGATCACCGTTATCCGACAGTCCCTGCCCCTAGCACTCCTGTGATGCATTTTACTCCAATTGGACCTAAAGTAGTTATAGTGGAGAAGGTACATGACCTTTGGCCCATCCAACACCAAAATGTCCATTAAATGCCCAAGCAACCTAACTTATGACTATGCAAAAAGCCACTTTGACCAAGATGCAATTTGCATAACCTCTTCACTAGGGCTCCAGGCAGCATTTAAGGGGAAAATACAATGCAGTTGTATGTGCTGACAGCTAATTCTAGAAGTGTTCTATTTCTAGTTGGTTTATTTACTTTAAATGTAAATGCCCCAAAATCAGCAATGCAAAGCCCAACTCCAGGCAATTTCTGTATTTACCATAAAGTCCTTTAGCTAAAGTTTGAGTGTCTTTCAATGAACGATGGTAAAAAGTCTTTAGAGTGGGGTAGGAGAAGAATCTCACATTCTTTATTGTTAACCAGACGTAAGAGCCGGTTCACACACAGGCGGCACGACTTTGGGGGCGACTCAGGAAGGCGATCTCAAGGCGACCTGAGAGGCAACTTGCAAAATGACTTCTGCATTGAAGTCAATGCAAGTCGCCCCCAAAGTCGTACAGGAACCTTTTTCAAGTCGGAGCGACTTGCGTCCCTCCTATTAGAACGGTTCCATTGACTACTGCGGACCGAGACTTGTCAGGTGGCTAAATCTGACAGGTCGCCCCTGTGTGAACCGGCTCTAAGGACATAGACTGCAAACTTGACAGAGGTTCTCACCTGTCCACACTCTACTTCAAAGCCCCTTTCACACTGAGGCGCTTTACAGACGCTTTCACGCTAAAAAAAAACGCCCGAGAAGCTCACGAAAACCTATTTACATTAAGATCAATGAATACTTTCACACTGGGGCAGTGCACTGGCAGGGTGGTGAATGAACGCCCCTCTCCATTGAAATTAATGGAAAGCTCTTCAAAAGCGCCTGAAAAGCTCTTCAAACGCACTCAGTGTTTTATTGGCAGTTTAGAAGCGCCTCAATGTGAAAGGGGCCTTACAAAACTGTTTTATTGTAATATGTCACCCGGTTGGAGAATTTCTGCACAATAGCTACAGAAACCTCAAAAAACCTAATGGAGGATCTAACCCTTCCCCACCATTTCCAAATCTAACAAAAAAAAGAGAAGAAAATGGCTGGATGATCGAGTTTTTATTGACAGTTGCCATACAGTATAAATCAGCCTCTCAAATCTTTTCAACACAGAGGAACCGTTGATATAACTTTCTGGTCTTAGGGAATCCATGCTTAAAATGACTATATCTACAACTCATGATACATTAGTGTGATGGTCAGTGGGAAGAATATTCCCTACACTTGTGGTCATTGGGAAGAAAGATCCTGTTACAGATAGCTAAAAAGATCAATGGTGTCAGTGGGAACTTATCTTAGAGGCAGAAATTGCCCCTTACTCAAGGAACCCCTAGCAACTTGTGGAGGAACGCCAAGGCTTCCATGGAACCCTAGTTGAGGAAACCCCACTATAGATGATGTCCAGATGCCAACATAGTTGGCTACAGATTCAGACAGATATCCAATGATGGTTGGATTTTAGGTCCGATCCATACCATAAGTGTTCCATACCATTGGGCTGCACTGAACAGGGTTTCCCAATGCAAGGACATTTGAGGTCCCATAGCTGTAGTTTAAACCAGTGCAGAGCACTGGAAAAAAAAAATGGGACATTGTGGAGTTGGACACAGAGCATAAAATTCCACATACATTAGAAAAAGGCAAGCACTGCGATGTGGTTTGATGAGGAACTACAGCAGCTGGCAACATGCATTCATACTGCCTACCGGTGCACAGCCATTAGTGTGGTGTGAACAAGCATTCAGGACATGATCAGACCACCAAATTATATCCATTTATTGTAAAAAATAATTCTCCTAAGTTGCATGTAATACATTTTGGTAAAGTGTTGAGGCCAATGAAAGTGTATGTACTAGGCAAAGCATTTTTTTTTCTAGATTTACATAATGTTGATGGCATCGATCCATTGACGATCTTTTTTCATGTCTGTGCCCCTGCTGTTGAAGATTCACCCCTCCATTTCGTCTTGGTGACCATGGCCACCAAGACAAAAAGATGACTGAAATCTTTGATGTCATGATTAAAAAAAAGGTGACATAAATAATCCAAAAAGAGACTATTTTTCTGGTGACATATAAAAAATGATTCTCCTTCGCTTGTAGTGTCTCCAAGACAGAAGTAAAGGGAAATTTCCTTAGCAATAGTTTTAAAGTGTATGTAAACCCAAACAATGAGCTTCTCTTATATGGAAAGCGTTCTGTCAGATCTGTTAATAAGTGAAACAAAAAAAGAGAAATCTTGTGAGCCAATCACTTCCTATGCTCTCTGCTTGTGCATAAGGAGGGGTTATGGGGAGCAAGAGGGTTTATGATGATGAGGAGGAAGAGGGTTGAAGAGGAAGGGAGTTGAAGAGGAGGAGGAAGGGAGTTGAAGAGGAGGAGGAGGAAGGGAGTTGAAGAGGAGGAGGAGGAGGAAGAGGGTTGAAGAGGAAGAGTTAGAGGGTTGAAGAGGAAGAGGGTTGAAGAGTTAGAGGGTTGAAGAGGAAGAGGGTTGAAGAGGAAGAGGGTTAAGGAGGAAGAGGAAGAGGGTTGAAGAGGAAGAGGAAGAGGGTTGAAGAGGAAGAGGGTTGAAGAGGAAGAGGGTTGAAGAGGAAAAGGGTTGAAGAGGAAGAGGATTGAAGAGGAAGAGGATTGAAGAGGAAGAGGATTGAAGAGGAAGAGGATTGAAGAGGGTTGAAGAGGAAGAGGGTTCCTAGAGATGAAAAAAAGGGGCTCCAGAGATGAGGACGATAGGGTTCCAGAGAGGACGACGATAGGGTTCCAGAGAGGAGGACGAGGGGGTTCCAGAGAGGAGGACGAGGGGGTTCCAGAGAGGAGGACGAGGGGGTTCCAGAGAGGAGGACGAGGGGGTTCCAGAGAGGAGGACGAGGGGGTTCCAGAGAGGAGGACGAGGGGGTTCCAGAGAGGAGGACGAGGGGGTTCCAGAGAGGAGGACAGGAAAGAGGGATGAAGAAAGGAGAGAGGGATATGAGGAGTGTCTGCATTCCTGGAAAAGCATCAGAAATGAATAAGGCAGGGCTGACACCACATGCTTTAAAACTCAGAGCTGTAAATATTGTGTTGTCATGCAAAGAGGTTACGATGAGTCCAACCTCTTCTAAAGGCAGCAGCAGTATCTTTTTTTCTACAAAAGCATCACTTCACATCACAAGATTAGGGGGAAGCGTATTTAATTGTTGGAAGCACATTTCAAGTACACATTTGGTCATATCAGCCTCATCGGAAATGTACTGGAAAGGTTTTTTTATTCTGCTTACAACCCCTTAAAGCCACGTGTAGCAGGCTTGAAAACAAGTCAGGTATCTATTATCTTGGAGTGTATCTGCTCAGCAATATATTTTAGATTAGCAGCTAATGAATATTGAGAAAAATGTTAATTATTCACTCTCCATATATTATTTAAGCTGTATTGTATTTTAGGAGCTTTCAAAAAAGAAAATAAACAAAAAAAACAAAAAAGACAAACAAAACCCAAAAAAAACCCACAAAACAGCAGCTCCAGCATATGGCCCAACCGTATAACTACGTATTGAACAGCACAGTACTTTACTGATCAAGTCTACTGGTTCTTGGATGTACCAGTAAACCGTAAATGTGGGCCAGCTTGTAAAATTTGACATCTTTTTTTTTTTTTTTCCTTTTTATCCAAAAATGTATATTTTATGTAGCTTTTAAAAATGTAAAGGCCTGGCTAGCCAACACTGCAGAATGCCTGAGAATTGCACAATACGGTAATCTGTTCTGGTAATTCCCAAGATTAAGGTCTTTTGGGCTTTAAACCAAGTACTTCAACAGTAGCATAGAAAAAAAGTAAAATAATTAGCATCATCTTTTGTTTTTCTACCTCCCACGTATAACTTTCAACTTAAATACATCAAATCTGCATTAGGAAAAACGTATTTACAAACCCTATATTTCTTTTGGATTACATATAAATACAAAAACAGCTATTTTTTTTTTTTACCTAAAAAAGTGGTTATAATGGAAAATAAATACAAAATAAGAATCTGACCTTATACTTCATGTGCTGGGTACAAAACCCACATAAAATGTACAACTAAAAGGAAAAACAAAACAAAAAAAAAAAAAAGGAATATTTCTCAGATTAAAATATTTGTTTCCCAACTTTTTTAAATATATATTCAAAACTGTTTTTTTTTTAGCATTATCATTACATAAATAAAGTTTTCGTTGGGAAATATTAAAGTGTCAGCTTTTTTTTCTTATTTTTTTTTGTGAACATGTTTGAGTGTGTGTGTTTTTTTTTTTTTCATTTTGTAGGTCTGCACTTTATTAGCGGCACCCACACCCTTCCACAACCATGTCCTGGTAGTTTCTTAACACGACTTTTTCATTTTCGTCTAGGTAGAGCATGGAGATGGCGCTCAGTTCTGTCGGGACGCAGCAAGCTTTTGGGATGGACGGATTGACGGAATTCACCAAAGTCTGTACGATAGCATGATTTGTGGAGTTAAAATGATCCGCCAGTGGAAAGGGGCATTCTCCATGGCAGTAGAAGGCATGGTACCCAGGAGGGGCCACAATCCAGTCATTCCAGCCAACGTCGCTGAAGTCTACGTACAGCGGGTGTCTTCTACAGCTTGACTTGAGCCGTTTTCTTTGCCTGTGCCTAGCTTGCCGTTTTTCTCTTTTGTGGAGAGGGAGTCCTTTGCCATCGTGGCTATAAGTCACTAAAAGTGGCCTTATCTGAGACCATTGGTCTGTATTGGGCAGTATGGATCGGCTAATCCTCACGTGTCTCTTAGTGAGGTTTTTCTCGCTGCCCAAATGAGTCACTTCTACAACAAAGCCATGGTTAGGCTGTCTGTGTGCAATCCACCTTATAATAGCCGGTGTGACATCAAAGCTTTCCCATCTGCTTACATTATGATGGATCAGTCGGGTGTCCAACAGTCTCGTGACAGGCCCCCTGGAGGCAGCAGCAGCTGGCTTGACAATATCATAAATATTAATGCGGAGAGTCTTATTGCTGTCACTTTCAAATGGCTCTTGAACCTGCTCTCGGAATATACGAAGCTCGGCTGACGTGATCAGCTCTTCGCTAGGGATGGAAGACAAGTTGAAGAAGAAACGTTGTATGGTATTCTCTCCCGAATCAGGAAGCTCAGCCATTGATTCTAATAGGGATACAAATAAAAAGGAAAAAGGAAAGAGTTAGGACTTTTATGTAAATTTATCAATGGTATCTGTTTTCAGGCATTTATAGTCAAACCACAGTAGATAAAGGGGTGCAAAAATAGCACCAGTAGGCCTAAGGAATGGACTGAACTGATGCATAGCTCCCAACTGTCCCCGATTTTGAGGGACCCCCCCCTGATTTGGAGGAATGTCCCTCTATAACTCATTTGTCCCTTATTTTGCTCTGATCTATAAAGTTGTGTGATGGATCAGGTAACATGCCCATATTCTTTTCATATTTTTTATACTATAAACATACCTCCCAACTTTATGAGTTGGGAATGAGGGACACCTATCAGCAAAAGTATGCAGGCATAGGACACACCCCCTTGCCACACCCCCTTAAAGGAGAATTGTACAACAAAAAATAAGATTGGTTAAACCCACAAGTGCTTTTTTTTCCACTACTATTCCTTTATATTGGCTTTTGGAATTTACAATGCAGCAATTTAGAAATCAGATGAAAGGTTTAGCACTGGAGAAACACTTTTTGATATAGAAAGTGCATTTTATATACAACTATATAGATCAAACCAAAATGAGGGACAAATGAGGAGGAATGAGGGACAGAGGGACATTGCTCCAAATCAGGGACAGTCGGGAGGTATGCTATAAAGTCTATATTTCTTTGTGTATGTATGTACTGTATTTAATGGCATATAACACTCACTTTTTTACCCTGAAAATAGAATGTAAACTGTGCCTGCGTGTTATACACAAGGAGCCATGGAAAGTTTTTTTCCCTGAAACTTCCCACTTAAAGTTAGGGTGCGCGTGTTATACGCCGATAAATACGGTTATATATATATATATATATATATATATATAAAATCTCACACATGTACACACACACACACACACACACACACACACACACTGCTTTTATATTCCTTGCTCAAAATGGCCACTAGTAGCACCCCCTCCCATCGAATGAAGAATGTGAAAAGAAAACATGGCGCCTCCGACCAGGACTACGCCCAAATTGATGACGCCCAGATCCTGGAGGAAGTTCTCCTTACATGGACACAACCAATCACAAACTACTAATACCTGGATAACATTATGCTAATGATACACATGCTCATCACATTAGTAGCCCACCTATAAAACCCCCATCTATGAGGAACCAATAAAGAGATGAGTATCATCAACCTGAGCACAGTCTCCGTGCATGCATGAGGAGGAAAAAAAAAAAAAAAAAAAAATCACACTAAGTCGAATGCCACGTACACACGATTGGTTCATCCGATGAAAACGGACCGATGGATTTTTTCATCAGATATCCGATGAAGCTGACTTTCGTCACACCATCTTGCCTACACACCATCGGTTAAAAATCTGTCCAACGCGGTGACGTAAAACACAACGACGTGCAGAGAAAAATTAAGTTCAATGCTTCCGAGCATGCGTGGATTTTTGACCGATGCATTTCCCCACAGACGATCGTTTTTTTCTATCGGTTTTTTAACCATCAGAAAATTTTAAAACAGGTTCTATTTTTTTTTACCGATGGTAAAAAAAACAAAAAACACTATAGGGCCCACACACGACCGGTCGGTCCGATGAAAACGGTCCATCGGTCCATTTTCATCAGACGAACCGATCGTGTGTACAGGGCATTAAAGATTTAATTAGGACGGGGGCAGATACTCAGACGATTGGTCGGATTCAAAACAGTTGTATATAAAATGCACTTCTTATCTTTCAAATAGTGATTCCCAGTGCTAAACCTTTCATCAAAAAATTCTAAATTGCTGCATTTTTAAATTTTAAAAGCCAACATAAAAAGGGAATAGTAGTGGTAAAAAAAAAAAAAAAAAAAAAAGGACTTGTGGATTTAATTAACCTTTGTGTGTGGGGTTATTTCCCCTTTAAGGGGGTGTGCCCTATGCCTACATACGTTCGTTAGTAGGTGTCCCTCATTCCCATCTCAAAATGTTGGGAGGTAAGCTGATGGACCTCTTGTACTTAGGAGGTCCTTGCAGAATTGCTCTTTACATAGTTAAGTCTGGTTTAAAAAAAAAAAAAAAAAAAAAAAGAAACAAAGTCCATCTAGTACAACCAATAAAAGGCAGGGGAAAAAATGAAATCCTAAACCCACAGTTGATCCAGAGGAAGGCAAAAAACAAAGAACAAGACGTCGTCGCGGCTCTGTCCAATCACTGCGCTGGAGACCGTAAACCCCGAAGAAACACCGGGGAAGAGGTAAGGCAGATCAGCGGTGTGCGGGCACCACTGCAAGGCTTCATTCTTAGGCAAGTATTTTATAATGAGCTAGTATGCGATGCATGATTAGGCATGGTTCCTAAAGGCAGAGGCCCGATTTGATTTGTAGTGTCACCACAGCTGGAGAGATGAGGTTGCCTACCCCAGATGTATACAGTGGTTGCCCGTTATGTTTGCATAAAGCATGGGTGCTCATCCGGTGGACCTTCAGCCTCCTGCAAAACTACAAGTCCCACCATGCTTCTGTCTCTGGGAGTCATTCTTGTAACTGTCAGTCTTGCAATGCCTCATGGGACTTTAGCTGGAGGGCCGAAAGGTTGAGCACCCATGGCATAAAAGGTAGGCATGACCGTTTTGACACACCAAGCCATCCTAGGCCTATATGAAAGGATGACTGACGCCCTTTGTACAAGCTCTGCACTTTTCATCATGCAATTATTTTAGAATGTGCTACCAGAAGCAGCATGCCCTCTACTGTATATTCACAGCTGCTTTTCAATTGTAAAGACCAAAAGACTCGAGTAATTACAACTGGTTTCAGGTTTCTTGAACTTCAGCGACTTTCTTTCTCAACATACCCTGCACATACATAGGTTTCATTTACCTTGAGAATTAAAAGTCAATGAGAACAAATTATCACAAATATGTAAACTTTAAGGCTTTTTGCCACCTTCCCGCTACCCTGCCACCCCTAGGCACTAGCCCACAAGTGTCATTATGGTAAATACAGCTCTGTGGGTAGGTTACAACATACTCTGTGTAGCATATTAAAAGGGGATGTAAAAATATATATTTTTTTTTTTCTAAATTGGTTCCTTTAACCTCCTTAGCGGTATTCCCGAGCGTGACTCGGGGTTGTTTTTCAATGCAGTTATCGGTAACCCCGAGTCATGTTCGGGGTAGATGTGCAGAGCCTGCAACGCGCGCTGGCTTACCTTTTCCAGGCAGGGTTACTGTACCTACCTTGTCCCTGGATCCAGCGATGCATCCCCGCTGTGTGAGCGAGCGGCGTCCACCATTCGATTCACACAGTGCCCGCGTGCCGCCGATCTCCGTTCTCTGCGACGTTACGACGCACGGGGCGGAGACCGGCGGCAAATTCAAAAAAGTAAATAAACACATTACATACAGTATACTGTAATCTTATAGATTACAGTACTGTATGTAAAAAATACACACCCCCTTGTCCCTAGTGGTCTGCCCAGTGACCTACATGTAGTTTTATATAATAAAAATATTTTTTTTGTGCCTGCAAACTGTATACTGTCCATAGCAACCAAAAGTGTCCCTTTATGTCAAAAGTGATTTTAGAGCAGCTAGAAAACAGCGATAATAAATTATAATCACTTGCCGAATTGATCGATAGCGATTTGTGGGGAAATCCATCATAAAAAAATAAAAGTAATGACAGCGACAATTCTGCAACTGAGCAAATTTCAGTGATTTTGATTTGATTACATTATTGAATAATTTTTATTATAATTACATTATCATTTGTTATATTTATTATATTATAATTTTATGATTTTGTGTTTCAAACTTCATCATACCCGGGATGCCTATTAGACTCTTGTTTGGACAGATTTAAGTGAGTTATTCCTAAGAATTGCAGGCCTACAGTATAAAACGCAGAATTTCCATGCAAAATAATTGTACCGCTTTTTATACGTAATTCCAGACAGAATCATACCGCCAGGGAGGTTAAGCTTGTGCATTGTTGGTTCACTTACCTTTTCCTTCCATTTGTCTGAATTTTTCACTTCCTGTTTCTCCTCAGTAAGCTTGCCCCCATCATCCGAGATGTTCTGGCTGGGGGTTAGTCAGCGTGCTCGCCCCCTCCCTTGGGGCTACATCCCTGCGGGGAGACGCCGTGTTCGTGGGAAGACGCTGTATTCACGGGGATGTAATCCCAAGGGAGGGGGTGAGCACGCTGACTAATCCCCAGCCAAAACGGCTCGGATGATGGGGGCAAACTTACTGAGGAGAAAGAGGAAGTGAGAAATTCAGACAAAAAGGAAAAAAACATTTAGAAGGAAAATTGAAGGGAAATGGAAGGAAAAGGTAAGTGAACCAACAATGCACTAGCTTAAAGGAACCAATTTAGAAAATAAAAAACAACCCCTTTAATTCAAAGCTATACATTCCTTATTTTAAATTCTCAATTTCTTTTGAAAAATCATGTATTTGCTGCCACTTTGCTACCAGTGGGTCAGTATGTGGTTTATTCAGAGAATGCTTGGTGCCCCAAAGTGCTAGGAAACAAGAAAAAAAGAAATGACAAAACACCCATGTTTAGACTTGTATGGCCCGCCAATGTCTGATCAGGTCCTGATAACACAGCTCAATACAAAGATCGGCAAAATAAAGAGAACCACTCCTCATGGGCTGATAATCTGATATTATTATGATATAATAATAATAATAATAATAATAATAATAATAATAATAATAATAATAATAAATAATAATAACCCTGTAAATACTATAGACAAGAAGCTACAGTCTTAGCTATTCCGCCATTGGTGCTTGCAGCACCATATGTTCCTCTTTTTCTCCTCTACAAATACCCACACCCTTCTTTCTAGGGATGGAAGTATACTACGGGGTGAGGGGGGGGATTTACTTAAAGTGGAAGTAAACCCTCCCATCGTTTTCAACCAAGGAAGCTGCCATATTGGCCTCTGTTTCATTTACAAGTGCCGTAATTCTGCACATGTAATCAGCTAGGACACCAGACATTGGATGGTTTGACAGTTTGGTTGAGAGCACAAACAATGGGAGTGCAACATTCCTGGCATGTGCCGGAAATGTAACTTTTTCTAAATGGTTAAATGAATGAGTTTAATTCCACTTTAAACTGGAGCACTCAGAAGATGTGCATGGTAGCCAATCGGCTTCTAACCTCAGCTTGTTCAATTAAAGGGGTTGTAAAGACAAAAATATTTCCCTCTTAAATTAAAGTCTGACAGTAGCTGATAAAGTAAAACGTAATGTTTTGCATTATAACTAGTTTGATATCTGTTGAAATCGAGCTGTTTTATTCACCTCCGTCACTCCTGAATCGTTATTCTCACTGACTTCCTGGTTTGCGGTGCGCATTCATTCTTGCTACATCACGGCCTAATGGGAACTACAGTTCCCATTAGGCTTAGCCTCCATGCCTGTGAGGGATAAGAGAGCATCTTCACGCAGGGCTGTAGTCATAGGGAGGGGGTGAGCACATTCTGCTTTCCACCATGCAAAACGGCTCAGATGCTGGTGGAAAGCAAGAAGAGGAGAGACAGGAAATGGCATTTTCAAACCTGGATTACTGTATTTTGGAGGTCAAAAGAAAAAACGAGGTAAGCGATATTTAAATGCTCTAGCTTACAGCAATCAATTGATCTAATAAAAAATAACCTTTAGTGTTCCTTTAAGCTTCAACAGTAAAACCTGTGCTTAACCACTTACAGACCAGAAGGATTTACCCACTTCCTGACCAGGCCATAGCAAAAAGACTTTCTTTAATAAATATTCCAAAAAACAATACAATACAAAAAAAAAAAAAAAATCGTCATCAGTTTAGGCCAATATGTATTCTTCTACTTTTTTTTACCAAAAATAAGTTATAGTGTTTACAAAATAGGGGATAGATTTAGGGCATTTGTATTATTATTTTTTTTTACTAGTAATGGTAAAGCGGTGATCTGTGATTTATAGCGGAACTGCGACATTGCTGCAGACAGATCGGACAGAGCGAGGTGGGGTTCACCGCTCCAGGGAAATCCCAAGTGCAATTGTGGATAAGTCCAGGTGGATGTGGGTGCTGGCAATGCACTAGGCAATGGAAAGTGGCAAAAGACGGATGGACGGCCGCACACCAAAAAACTCTTGAGTTGTCTTTATTGAAGGAACATGAGCAAACACCGCAAATACACAGCAGAAATCAAAAACAGCCGATGCGTTTCACACTTAGTTAGTGCTTATTCATGGATCGGACACTTGACACTTTTTTGGGACCACTGACGTTTACAACGATCAGAGCTAAAAATAGCCAGGGATTACTGTATAAATGTCACTGGCAGGGGTTAACACTAGGGGGCGATCAAGGCGTTAACCTGTGTTCCCTAGAGAGGGGTTTCCAACTGTGGGGGGAGGGGGGACTGACTGAAGGAGGAGAGCGAGCGTGAGAGCGAGAGATCGCTGTTCCTGATCACTGGGAACAGAAGATCTCTCTCTACTCTCTACCCTCCTGTCAGAATGGGGATTACATAGATGGAAGGGGACAAATTACCATTTGTTTTTTGGATTGTAGGTAGGCGGGCATAAATGGACATTTGTCACTCTGTAGAGGTGAATTGAGGGTCCCATTTGGTCGGGCTGATCGTATAAAAAGGGCCCAAGACTGCAGTCTACCCACACCGTGAGTGCAGCGTAGTGCTCCTGTGTCTATCCTGCAGGTTAGCTGAACTTTGCTATAGACTCCCC